>NW_022589719.1:14157308-14284808 GCF_004348235.1 Phoca vitulina | reverse complement strand
TCCGTCCCCCTTTCACACATACATGCTCCAATGGCAGAATAGGGACAGTTTAATCACCATACATACTCCCATCTGGAAAGGGGACAAATGGAAGACTTGAGTCACTGAGCCATAGCATTTCAGAAATCCTGGTGGGCAGACATTAGAGGGCCCCCTTGACTTCGAATAAGGGACATTTCTTAATTAGGTCTTAATCTGGCTCCCTGGGAGGGCTTCCCCAGCCCATCTCCCCCCAGTGACCCTTCATTCCACCTCCTCAGAAGCCCTACCTTCTCCATTATACTCTGCTGCTGCGTGTGAAACAAGCATATAGGAATAATCTCTCCTGCAACAACAGCCTCTGCTTTCTGCTCATAGAAAGTTAGGGTTCAGGGCTCCTTTTAATTCTTCATCAGGTACAGAGTTTTCTAGTTGAGGTCCACAGTTTCTTGGGCATCATGACTCTTAAAATCTTCACTGGCTTTTTAAGTTTGACTCTACTCAGCCTCGTATGCCAATAGCCACACCCTCAGTCCTTCTAGAAACACATCCCTTTCTCGTAATTGTGGAGACCTTGAGCCAATCAGGCTTGAGGCAGAGAGCCATATCCTCAGATTTCTTTTTCTCTGAGCCATTTTTTAGAATGAAAGAACATGCTGGATGCCACATTAGTTCCTGCAGAGGTTTTAGCAATAGATAGGATGACCATGTACTCAAACTGATTTTCTTCTGAGACTGAGTTAGTGCATAGCACATCTCTATTTTATCTTTTATTGTTTGGGGTTGAGAAGTAGTTGCCTCTTCCAGCTCTGCAAATGTTCATATTTCTAGAATCTCAAAGTAATGAAAATATTTGAGATAGTGACTGCACCCTGACCACTCAGGGTCTCAGGGTCCATGATGACGGAGCCTATCAGGACCCACGATGGGCATATAGCAGGAGTGAGCAATCAACTTTGTTATTTGGGGCCACAGGGAATTTGCAGTTGTTTGTACCGCAAACAATCACCTGGTACATTAGGGAAATGTATCTCCTACTCTGGGGTTTCGGCTTAAATGTTTTCTCTTTGTGGTAGCCTCATTTGGAAGCAAAATTAAACACTCCTTATGAGCCAGTAGCTATCCGATGATGCCTATGGAAATGATTTATGTTTGCCTGAACTGGGAAAAGGGAACTCAGTCACCGGAGAGGCTTCTGAAGGCAGGCTGGAGGAAAAGACAGCACAGATCAAAGTAGTCTCGGCTGATACAATATAAGAGTATCATTTTTCTAAGATCGAGGCTTGGAGAGTTTAGAAATTATTCTTTTCTGCACCAACTTCAAATTAGAGGTGAGGGTTTTTTTTTCTAAACAGCTGTGTTATTGAAAGCTAAATGATGAAAAAAAAATAACCCAAACTGATATATTATCTTTATTTCTGCCCCCACGGAATGGGTCTCTAGCTGTCCTCTGAAGAGATGAGTCAGGAAGATGGACTTCCCTTGGTCCAGCCACAGTCTTGCTGTGGGGAAATGCTCATGCTGCTTCGTGGCGCACATTGACCCCATTTCACAGATGAAGAAACTGAGGCCCAAATATGTTAAATAAGATGCCCTCAGGCATAATGTTTATTCAGCTATCAGTAATCAGGAAGGGAAGGATACCCTGCCTCTATTTTTCTCTTGGATATTTAGAGGCTGGGAGGCGGATTAATTTTGTAAGGACACTGCCATCAGCAACTTCCACTGACCAGCTCCGCCACCAGACGTTCCCACAGCTGTGAACCTGTCTCCACTTCTCACTTGTCTGTATGCCATGTGCTCAAGATCCGAAGTCTTGGGGGCCCTTCGAACCAAGCTTGTCTAACTCAAGCTGAAGTCATGCTTTTGTGCTCCTCAGCACCACTCCGTCCACTTGCTGAGTCAGGACACAGGCGTCTCCTATGGGGGATGGGTTGTGCCAGAGCTCCTCTCAGAGATGCTCGCTCGGGGCACCTGCTGGCTTAGAGCTTTCCACGCCGGCGAGACCAGGAATGCCTTCACCATTTACGTTCTGTCTTCCAAAATCTGTTGAGCTCTCATTTTCTGTTAATGTGCTTTCTTCTTCCACGCTTTTTGTATTTGTAGGTCTACACTCTTTTGATACATTTGCTATCATTTGAGCAAGTCTTAGGAAGGAAAATCCGTAAATGAATATATTCAACCTGTTGACTTAACCCGAAAGTCTGAGATGGAAGATCCATTCTCGAATGGCGCAATTGTGCATGCTGCACCCCCTTCCAGCGGGCAGTGCCAAGTCTGCACTAAGCTGCCTGGCATACATCCCTTGCTTAGATCAACCATCGTGTAAGAAACTCTAATACGCACCATTGCCCCGCTAGCTGGCCAGCTCCCCTTCGACATCTTGGTGACATTGTGCTAAATCTTTAGCAGCTGGCCTGGGGGATATATTCCCAGCTTAATGCTAGGTTATGACTCGGATTGGAAGTAACCAGACATCATTTCCTCATTCAGATACTCTGGAAAAGCCCAAAATATAACCAGTGAATCAGATTCCTCTTTTTCTGCCATATAAGACGTGCCTCTTTCTATGATTCATGTGGGCCTTTACTCAGCATGTATCACTGTGCACCTACTATGTGCCAGGGCATTCCTCTAGGTGCAGAGGACGCTGCAGGAAACACGATGCTTATTATGAAGGTTATATATCCAGCTCCTGATTATTTGAAAGTCTTACACAATTGTAAGAATGGAGTGGGGAGAGAGAGACGAGATATCGTGGACTTGATCTACCTTCTTTTTTTTTGGTTTGTTTCAAATTTTTATTTAAATTCTAGTTAATTAACATATAGTGTAATAATTGATTTCAGAAGTAGAACTGATCTAACTTCTTATCCCCATACCATACAAGCTGGTGTGTGTGTGTGTGTGTGTGAGAGAGAGAGAGAGAGAGAGAGAGTGTTTCCTTCTGGGGTGGGCAATGTGAGAGGCACATTTCTAGGATTTTCCCTGTCTTCTTTTCATTCCTGTTCCTTATCTCTCCTCCATGAACCCCATCTATTTCTGATATCACCACAATCCTTTCTCCCAGTGCCCGCCAGCCCTGCCCACAGAAATAATCAAATCTCTGCCCCTTTCGGCTCTTTCTACTTCCCTCAGCAATCCCAACCTTCCCTGTTGGATGTCGATTGATTTTCTCCTTCTTCAAGTTACAATTGAGCCACAGAGAATGATGGGCTCTGTCTCCATGTCCTCTGGATTCCCCAGAAGTGAGCCCTTGTCTCTGAGAACTGGAGGGATGGGAGGAAAAACTTGGTGAGAGATTGTCACCCTAGGTGGTGGCTGGGTTTCCCCTCAATTACCTAAAATCAAACACACCTCATCATTTCTGGGATTAATTTCCTGCAGAACCCCCGTCTTGACCTAAATAACAAATACTATTTTCTCCACTCATCTTGACAGTTCTCCTAGCAGAATGAATACCCTGGACTTAATATGCCTGAAGAGCATTTGCACCTGCCTTACGGCTAAGGTAATTTATCAGACACCTTACTCTTACTGGACAACAAAGAACATCTTATTCAAATCATGTTTCTCTAAATTCTGGAAGCAGGAGGAAATGAGTTTATCCAGTCAGACTGATATGATTTGAAATTCAGCTCATTTGTGTAGCTGGTTACCAAACTTAGAGGATATTTTTTGGAAGAAAAAACATCTCCAGCTTAAAACTTTGGGGAATAAAGAATTCTGCAGAAAACAGATGTTTGGTTTTCTATTTACCTTTTTCTAGAAATGGAGTAGATCATTCAATTTGTATTTTTTAAAAGATTTATTTATTTATCTTAGAGGAGAGAGGAAAAGAGAGGGTGAGCTCAAACAGGGGGAGGGGCAGAGGGAGAGGGAGAGAGAGAATCTTCAAGCAGATTCCCAGTCGAGCTTGGAGCCTGACTCAGGGCTTAATCCCAGGACTCTGAGACCGTGACCTGAGCCAAAATCAAGACCTGGCGCTCAACTGACTGAGCCACCCAGGCGCCCCTAATTTTGTATTTTTAATGTTAAATTCTTTTTACGGAACAAAAAAAGACACCAAATAAGCCAATCTCTTCTTTGAGTAGCCCTAGATTCTTTCAACAAATCCATGTAGCCAAAGGAATAACTCCAAATCAAATAGAGCCAAAATTTGGTATAGAATTGAACTTTTCCCCAAACACCGAACAGACAACTTAATATGTGCTGCATTTAGAACCAACTAGTGGGCATAAACCGTTTTAAAGTCCCAGATGATTTTGAGACTCATTTAATAGCTCATCAACACTGATGCTAGCCCTCTTCGGAAGCTGTACTGAAAATCATTCCCATTAAAAGGATCGGTATGTTGGAGCAGAAGCAGTACGGTGTAGGGGTTCAGAGAGCAGTCCCCGGCTCTACACTGTTCATGTTGGCATCCTGTCTCTGTCACTTACTGAGGGACTATACTCTCTGTGCCTTAGTTTCCCCATCTGTAAAATAAAGATAATAAAGTACTTTATTCCATGTGGATCTCCTGAGTCTTGTTTTAGTTTTCCTATTGTAGCACATGCTTGTGTAGGGCTCTGTGCCAGGCACTGCTCTAAAGCCTTAAGATATTGATTCGTTTAGTTTTGATAACTCTATGGGCTATGTTCTATGATCTATTTAACCACAGAGAGGTTAAATCACTTAACTGGGTTACCGTGCACAGCAGGTTTTAAACAGCGTCTGGAAGATAACAAGCACCTAGTCAATGTTAGCCATGCAGGTAGATACCCTTCTCTGCATCCCCTGTCACGGAAGGTACTCTACTCACTTGTTTGTGTCTCTCACACGAAGATGTAGAGCCCAGCACACAGCACGGTGCTCAGCACATAGGAGGTATTTGGTACTATGATTAAATGGCAACTAATTAATATTTCCTTCTCTTTATGATCTTTGAATCCTTTTCAAAACAACATATTGATTAAAAAGAAAATGTGGACCATCAGTTGTACCCTGATCCTTTTCCCACCATGAAGGCGATCCAGTTCCACTCCCACTCTACACTAAGACTTTGGTGCAAGGACATCCACCTTCACCCTCTTTTTGCTGGCTTTACTTTGAGGAGTCAAGGACCGAAGTCAGGTAGCAGGACCCAATTTCCCCCAGGGACCAGAGGAATGTTCTGGAACATCCACTAGGGGGTGCATTATCAACAGGCCAGAGAAGGCCAACAAGTTGGTTAAATAACAGGGAAAGTAACAATATCTCAAAGGATGTGAACCCAGATGGGAAGATTCCCATTGATCCCATTTTTGGCTTGCCAGATGAACACGTAGCACTTTTCTTGATTAGGTTTTACACAAAGCTCGAAATTTTGCTGAAGGAGAAAGTGATCCACCACAGAGGGTCAGGGAGTTGAGAGATGTCCTGTTGAGAGATATCCCAGCCTGGTGTTGCCCTTAGACGGAGCCCAGCATTGCCAATGACTCTGCCCCCCAGGCCAGACCCCATGGTGCTGCAGGTGCTGGATCCCAGGACCCACGGAGACTGGCTTCAGAGGGCGGAAGAGCAGAGAGGCTGAGCGTGGCCAGTCCAACCTGTCCTGGAAGCACCGCCAGCCAGCCTCACTGGGAATTAGAGGAGAGACGCTGTCCTTATTGGGACTCTTTGGGGATGACTTCATACTTCTTAGGATTTCTCTCTCTGCCATATACAGAAAGGCTTATTAAATAAGTACTAACTTGCTTTCACTACCTTTGTTCAAGTCTTGCTCTTCTTTGCACTCTTCTTAATTCTATTTTTATCCTTCCGACAGCTTTTCCTGACATTTCTTTCTTCATTTCTTAATGAGATTTAAAGAATCCTTGGAGGAGGAGAAAATAAAAGGTACAGTTCTTTTTGAACTCTAGTAACCTTGCCTGAAGTTTGAATTGCCTGTAAGCCTTTACCGCTGAAAACCTGTCTCTCCACTTCTCCACGGAAACCTTCCCAAGGTGTGGGCCGGGCTCTCTGGAGCCAGGCCCCTAGAATTTCAACCCCCTCTCCTCTCTCTCCTCATTTAAAAGCCACCCTGAAGCCCTGCTTTGGCGGGGTCTTCGTGTAGTAAGATGTTGATAGTAATAAGCCTGAATGCTCCACCCTTCCTCAGAAAACAGGAGGGAGAACCTCTTTTCCTTTCTAATGGGTGTTTGGGAATCTCAGAGTGGGAGGGTTTTTAGGACCCCAATTCTTGGAAGGGTGGGAAGGGCTCAGAAATTCTTAGAATACCCCTGACTTCCCCCACACCATGGTTCATAGTCTATCTAGGTCCCTACTATGTGTTCCCATGAGAAAAATGTTGAAGATGGCAGGAAAGAGGGAAAAAAACCTACGTACATCTGCTATATCCCACACATTTTTACATATATTATCTCATTTAATCGCTCATCTGTCTTTCTGGTAATAATGACAGTTCCCATTTTACAGACGAGGAAACCGAGGCCCAGAGCCATTCAAAAACTTACGTAAGGTCATACAGGGAGTAAGGGGTAGGGTTAGATTTGTACTCAGAATTTTCTTTTAAAGACAGCCATTTTCTAACTCAACTTCAGCTGCCTTTCCTGAGGTTCTTGCCATTCTTCTGTAGGGAGTGAGGAAAGAGGAAGTGGTTTGGACTAGACTTCTGGAAAACAGTAGTCATCACATGATGAGGCAAACAGTCTGGAAGCCTGAGGGAGTGGGTTGAGGGGGCGGGTTATGGGGAGCCCTGACGGGCAAACTACCGGTGTTGAAGCCCAGATGTCAACACAGGCAAGGAATGGGGCTGGAGGCTGGGGTGCTGGTTATTGAGAAAGAAGGATGGCTCGGCCAGACTTCCTGCTCCCCTGACCCTTTGCCCAGGCAGCATGGCAAAAATCATATTGACATAGGACCTGCTTCTTCCCCTCCCAATAAACACAGCATCTATGAGGTTGTTTACAGTTTCCTAAATTAATTCTATCACCAATATGGCCTAAATGGTGAGTGTACCTTCACCTACTCATTCCCAAGCCCTTCCTGTGGTTTCTGGAAGCCTCCCTCAGTCCCACTAGGCCCAGAGAATGAGGGCATGCTGACCTGGTTTACAGCATTCGAAGATGACCTCTTAACTTGGACAAGTTCAATTTACCAAACTTCTGACTACAGGCAACAAAGCATGTGAGGTCAGAGGCTCTGGACAGAGCTGAGCTCCATTCCAGGTTCTACCACTTTCTACTTGTGTATCTTAGGGACAATAATTAACTTCTCTGCATCCCCAGGTGCCTCACCTGTTAAAAACAGGACACGAATTCTCCTTCATGGGTTATAGGAACGACTCAAAGGTGAAATCCAGGAATCTGTAAGCGCTCCGTAGAAGGTAACTGTTGAGGACATTATTGATCTTGGCTTTCTGCTGTGCATTGGAGATCCAGAGCCGGATCCTGCCCTCAAGCTTGCTGTCTTGTGGAAAAGACAGGCCCATGGGCCAATTAATTACGTGGCAGAGTAAGACCTGTGTCGATGACACCTGGACAAGGTAAAGGGGTGGCACTGGGAGGGGAAGGGGCTTGGCCTGGGGAGGGGCGTGGTGAGGCAACTTTCTGGAAATCTTGATCAAAGCTGTCGGTGGAGCCGTAACTTTGGTTAATCCACAGCCACAGCTTGAATGGCCAAGATTTCATCAAGGGATGCCAGCTAATAGGCTTCCGGGACTGCTTGCTCTTTAGTCTGGCTTTGGAAGCAAAAAACCTTTCTGTGAAAATCGAAGAGCTTTGGAGTCCAAAATATTCTGGTTCCAGGCATCCTAAGTTAAGAGCTTAAAAGCTGATTAGAGTTCTGGAAACCGGAGGGGATGGTGAAGAGAGAAGTTAAGTGCCTACTGTGTGCATAAGGAAGATGAATTGATATTCACCTAGGAATTAGTATTTTCGAGGACCTGATGTAGGCCAGACCCTGTCAGGTACTATTACTTCATTTAATCCTCAGAGTGGCCCTGTGGAGTTTTCATGGTCCTTCTTTTTACAGATAAGAAAACTGAGACTCCAAGTATTTAAGACGTGTGAACAGGGTTGCACAGTAAAGTGACAGAGTCAGTCTTCAGACCCAGGTTTGTCTGATTCCGAAGCTCATGCTCTTTCTACTGTATTGGGTAATCTCTGGAACACAGATTCACACAGGGCCCTGCTCCTTCCTTTTCCAATAAACGCGGCATTTATGAGGTTGTTTACGGTTTTCTAAATTAATGGTCTTGCCAACATGGCCAAGATGGTGTGTGTACTTAAGCGTAAACATGAGAGGTGCCCTCAAGCACAAGCATCTTTCAACCAACAGTCACAGATTGATTACACTAATGACCCCGGTCACTGGTCTCCTTGTAACCACACTTTTTGCAATGTGACTTTGCAGCTCCTCCCATTCAGGGGTAAAATCTGTTTCCCACCCTTTAAGTCCAAGCTGCCCTTACGATCTGTCTGGTCAGTAGTATATGGTGGAATGATAGAGAACCAATTCTGGGTCTAGGCCCCAAGAAGCCTTGTGGGCATCTACCATCACTTGGATCCCTGCCAAGGCTAGATCAGGCAGCTGAGGGCATGTGACGGACACATAGGAGGAGACCACCCTCCATCTTCCCAGCCATGCCTGATGAAGCCATCATAGATTCTAGTTGACCTGTTGTTAACCACAGACACATGTGTGAGTATAATCATGCCCCCCTGAGCTCTGCCTGGATCAGCAGCAGCACCCAGTCAATGGGCAGACTCCCAAGAAATAATAAATGTTTGTGTTTTAAGTTACTGCATTTTTGGAGTGGTTTTTAATGCACAGATAGCTAACTGCTAGAACCAAAAATGTAATTTTCTTCTTAATTAGAGGTCCATTCATTTATTGTCAGTACTTCAGTTTGGATGGATTGATCCCTAGCACTATGCAGCTGCTGTCCCAGGATCTCCCTTTGTCATCATTGCAGGAATTCCCTTTACTTTGCTCTCTGAGTCCCATGCCTTCCTCTTTCTCGGTAACTTCCTTGTTTTGATGGAGGACATCCTGTGGGAGTTGTCTGAAAATGGATGGATAGTTTTGGAGACAATGCATATTTAAACACCTTCATGCTACTGTTTCTCTTAATTTGTGGTTTAGCTAAATTCGAGTTCTAGCTAGGAAATATTTCTCTCAGAATTTTGAGGGCACCGTTTCATGGTATTCTATGTGGCTGTTGAGAAGTCTGATTCTATTCTGATTCTTAATCCTCTGTATTACCAAACTTCCCTCTCCAGAGGCTTATTAAATAATCTCTTTGCCTCAATTGTGATAAATTTTTAAGATGATGTGCTTTAGTGTGAGTCCGTTTTCACCCATTGTACCAAGCACTCACTTGGTCCTTTTAGTCTAGATATTTGTGTTCTTCAATTCTGGGAGATCTTCTTGATTTATTCTTGAATGAATCCTTCCTTTTCATTTTCTGTTTTCTCTTTCTGCAACTCCTATTATCCACATGTTAGATTTCCTAGAATGGTTCCCTACTTTTATCTTTTCTCCTCTGTTTCCTTTGCTTTGTCTTTTCTCTCTTTTCTGGGGTATTTCTTCAACATTATTTTCCAAACCTTCTATTGAGTTTATTTTTTACTTTGTGCTTTTGAGTTTAAATTTTATTTTATTTTTTATTTATTTATTTTAAAGATTTTATTTATTTGAGAGAGAGAGAGCATGAGCAGGGAGGGAGGGAGGGAGAGGGAGAAGCAGACTCCCCGCTGAGCAGGCTCGATTCCAGGACCCTGAAGATAAGACGTTTAACTGACTGAGCCACTCAGGCACCCCTAGAGTTTGAATTTTAAAGAGCTCCTTTTTTGTAGGCATTCCCTCAATGTTCCTTTTCATGCTAGCATTGTGTTCTTGTTCCACTGATAAATGATCTCCTCTTATCTTAAGGAGGTTATTAATGATGTTTTTAAAAGTTTTCTTCTCTGTGAATCATCTCTACTTCTGATGTGTAAGAGGGAGCTACAGGAAGCTAAGAGCCCTGTGTGCCTGGCAGGGCTTGAGATGTGATCTTCACTGCAGCTTGCTTTGCTGGGCCATTTCCTTGGGGGAATGCTCATGTATCTTCAGAGTTTTCTCTCAGACTTATCAGATTCCCCAGAAAGACTGAACTTCTGCCTGACGGATACATGCTTGGCTGCTGGCATTCTGGAAACCAAGCTAGGGGGAGAAGGCAAGGGAGTCTCAACTTTCCTTATGCATGTTTTCACTTCTCGGTATGATATTTCTAATGTCAACCGGATATGCCTTGTTGCCCCTCAGAAACTCTCTGTTTTGCCCTCTTCAGAGAATGGTCATTGGTTGGGATTGGGAAAGAACAGTCACTCAGCTACTTGGAGTGAAGAGGGAGACCTGGGGTTCTAACTGCATCTTAAATAGACTTCAAAGCCATCCTCCTAATTTTAGCCCCATCTTCTCCAGCACATCCCAGAGGTAGCTAATGCTACCAATTTCTGAGCCTTTGGTGCGGGTTCTGCTTCACAAATGCAACTGACCTGTCTCAACTTCCCCACTGCTGGCTTAAGATTCAGCTTCTCCAGATTTGCTCAGTTACCAATGAACTGTCACTCTCCAGCTTCAAATTTTTGTTCCTCTTGTCTCTTCTTCCATTCTCTTTGATCCCCTTGGTTTACACCTTTTTGGAATATCTCTTTATTGTCTTTTCAGAGGCCTGCATGAAAGAATGGAGGTGAGTATGTTCACTCTTCTCTCTTTGCCTGGAAGTCCAGGAGTAGTACTCAGCTTTTGAAGAACTAACACTTCAAGATATCTTACTTAGTTTGAGCTATGTGGGCCACTTACTACAGAAAATTAAACTTTCTCCCAAAGAAGACCCTCAAGTGGTAGAAGTCCATGTGATTTTTTTTAGAAAAAATGAGTGTAAAGTTTCAGTCACTTCACAAACTTTAACCTTGTGGTTCTAAATTACTCAGCCAGCCAGATCATTGCAGCTCGGCCCCTCCCAGACTTCCATTCCCTTTAAATCAGAGACTCCAGAGTCTGTTTCCTTTAGCCTTTTAATAGTGGCATTTTGGTATTTTCCAATAAGTGCTTTCAACTGGGCAATATACATATCATACTTTCCTCGTTACTACTGGTCCATCAATAAATATACAAAAATCAGAGGAAGGGTGTGCTGTGACAAATCAAAGTAACAATGGTTACTGTACATGCTGAACAATGAGCTATTCTTTGAAAACTCAACATAAGTGATTTATAGAAAGGCATACCTATTACATAAAGGTAAATGGACCACGTTATTCTTATTCTTATTGACATTTCTAGAGAAGTCAGAGATTCCTTTCTCCCACTCCTCTGATGTACCAGTATTGAATGAACATTGGCTATGGAATCAGTTCTTGGCATCATGATCTCAATATAAAACTTTGAGAGGTTCTGCTTGAGAATTCCATTCTGCCAGGCTAGAATCTACAAAATATTGATATGAAGGAGTCTCTTGTCCCATTTTATTTTCACCCAGTGCTAATTTAAAGGCAGCCCTCAGGAGACACAAAAGATTTACAATTGTAGGAAAAATCGCATCTTAAGCTCTCTATGCCATTATTTCAAATGGGAGAGAATACATCCTATTCCATGAACTCTGGGCAATATTAGAGGGGTATTGCATCCAAGGGCTGGAAGCTCTGGACCTCTCCCATTCCTATCTGAGAACACAGAGGCATATCCAAGTGAGGGACTACAACAGTAATAAAAGTAAAGATCGTATTAAATTCTAAAAATAGAAAACAATCACCTATCTCAGCCTATTTATTGGAAATCTCTAGAAAAGGAAAACCATCCCTAGCTGTGAGACTTGTAAGACTATCCAGGACCCTGAAGAAAATCTCGGGATAGAGCCTGGCATAGCCCTCATGAACTGGATCCTGGAGTGGCTAAAGAGCCGGAGTGAGCGTGTCTGCAGCAGACCAGGAAAGCTCTTGGAAAGCAGGGAGCACTTGGACATAGTGGCTATGAAACGGAGTGGCTAGATGTCCATTTCTTTTCTTTCCACTTGAAAATAAAAAGAAAACCAGACAGCTGGGTATGGAACTGGCCAATGAAGTTCACAGAAGAGAAGGAAGTTTTCAAAGATCATGATTGGGAGGAGGTTATGAGGGTGGATAGGGGAGAACAGAAGTTGGAAATGAGTGCAGAAAGTGGGCCTCTCTTTTAAAAATAGATCCTTCATAATCGCCCCATGTATAAGCCCAGCCCTGACTAATGTGGGACCTATTTTCTTCTCCTCCTCCTCTTCTTTTTCTTTTCTTCCTCCTCCTCCCCCTCCTCTTCTTCCTCCTTCTTCTTCTTTCTCTCTCTCTCTCTGGTCTTAGCAACATCACCAGTTAAACCTATCAGTTTAGGCAACAGATGACTTTTTATGGGGGCATAAGGAGAGCAGTCTCATTTAATAGGAGTCCTTAGTTTATAGATTCAATTTCTTCTATTACAAATCATCTTTGGAAGTTCCAGGACCAATGGGACTTCTGAACTAATGAATAAAGACTGAGGACTTGCCAAGCAAGGGATAAAGCCATTATTCTCTTATTTGGCCATAAACCTGCCTATCTGGTGCTAAGATTCCAAGGGTGGAAAGCCCTGTAACCTTCTGAGGGACTTCCCAGGCACTTAACATACCCTGAGTAGCAACTATGTCGGGGACAGCTGGCTCGCTAAAGTATAAACAAATACAGTCATAAAAATACTCAAATAGGATCTACACAGCTGCTTCCCCCTTCCCCAACCTGTGGCAATCAGTTGGCTACTGTCTATGCTCTCTTTCATTTCCATTGGCTTCTCTTTTCATTACAAGAGGTCAAAAGGTACTTCCATATTGTTTTTGGACATCACTTCGCAGGGTCAGTGTCTATAAATGGGGTGTCACAAATGGTAGGTCATGCAATGTAATGTGACTTTTCACAGCCATTCAGGGCAGAGAACTGGTGGCCATTCTCACATAAAAGCAGCTGAGGTTCCTCCCCTCACAATTCTGGTGCTAGGACAGGAGAAAGCTCTGGAGCCCCAGAGATAGCACAGCGCTGTCTTCCTTGATTCTCTTTGAGATTTGGTTGAGTGAGCCTGAACGGGGGGGGGGGGGGGGGGGCGCGGGGCGCTTAGTGGCTCTGAGATGGACTTTCAAGGAGGGCTTTCTCACATCTTCCTGATGAGTTTTTGGGAACCAGACCTTGCTGGTGAAAAAAAACTGAAGGATCACAGCACAAAGGGTTAAGATGGAAGAAGTACAGATGTTTATTATGAATCAGCTTAAACCCTTTATGCCTCTGACAAAGTAACCAAAAAAAAAAAAAAAATCATACTGATCAAAGGACCTCCAGGGTTTAATATTTCAAAAACACAGATAAATAGCTTCCTACAGATAAATAGCTTCACCTTTTGGGTATTTCCCAGAAGCATGTGAAAAATTTCCAGGGGGTCTGTAGAAGGGGATGTGTAACCAGTACATTCTGATCCCATACCCCACTGGAAAGAAATGCCCAGGGATTGGGCTGCAGGAGGAGAGGAGGGATGTGGACCCATTCAAATATCCTCCCAGGGACCAATCCCTCTTAGGCCTGGGGCATGTCCTTAGCTGGCCGCTGTTGCCTGGGAGGGGGAGTGGAGGGAAGGTCGGGGATCAGGAAGATGTATTTGTGGCTTTTGTTAGAAGCCATCCAGAGCATGCCCTCGGGGGTGGAGGCTTCTAGGTGGGAACTGGAGCAGTCAAATTCTTGCAGGTTATCATTTGGGCCCTCATTTCAGAAAGCAATGCTGTTTTTATAAACTGGACCTGACTTTAAAAAATAAAACGCAAAAAACAAAAAGGAGTAGAAAATTTTATACTAAAAAAAGATCCTCAATGAAACAATCAGTAGCACATTGCATCTGTGAAGTGTCCCAGCTCCTTATCATGGTTATGTCTCCAACTGCCGTTTCTCTCCAAGGTCACCACGGCGTGGGTGTTACACCCCAATCTTCATGTCCACATTCTGCAAGTTCCGCGTCTCGTCAGCTGTCATATACTGATCTGCAGTCTCTGAGGGCTCCTTGTTCACCAAATGCACCATCTCCTGAGACTTGCTGGCCTCTCCGTTGATTCCGCTTGGCTTCCGGTCCCCCACTGTTCCGTTGCCGTTGTTGATCACCAGCTTCTTCTTCTGCCCACACCTAATGATTTTAAAAAAGCACATGAGAAGGTGCTCTGATGACTCAAATCATCCTCACTGTCGTCACCACTGTCAACATCATCACAACAGATTTGGATGGTCTGACTGAGCATGTTTCATCTGACTGATGGTTAACCATCCAAAGTGAGTCCCTGAACCAGCAGCAAAAGCATCACCTATGAACTTGTTAGAAATGCACATTCTCAGCCTGACCCCAGATGTACCGAGTCGGAGAAGGCTAGCAGTGGGTTTAGTATCTGTGGTTTAATAAGCCCTCAAGGGGGTTCTGATGCACAGCTGAGTTTGAGAATCTGTGGTCACAACTCCGGGATGCCAGGGCCAGCATTGTCCCCCATTGCAGGTGAAGAGAGCCTTACGCTCTGAAAATTCAGTAAGTTGCCCCAGTTATTCAGCAAGTAATAAAAGAATTGGGATTCAAGCCCTTTGGTGTCTGACTCCTAAGTTCTAATTCTCCTTCCTCATCCTAAGAGATGGCAATGTTTGCCTTTTTTAGGCACTTTAGCAGTTCCTGTGGACTTAGATAAACCACGAACATGATGACTATAAATCATTCTGATTTGTGTATTCAACCAAGTCCCATTACTTCCTCTCCCAGTGGATACTTTGTTGGCCTTATCAGGGTTCTGACTGCATGGACGGAGAAAAATGAAACATTATTCTAGACGTGTAAGGCCGTATTGATTTTCATCAGTTAACATTGGGTAACTTCCACATAACTCTGGACATAGGAGGCTTAACTACATAAGGAAAGCTATTCACTGTTACTGCAAGGGTTCTCAGTAACCTTGCTCAAGATTCGAACGCAGGAGGTCTTCTATGGAAGAGCATGACCTTGATGGTGTCCCTGCCTCCCCCCACCCAGCCTGATGCAATACTTCCTCTGTCCGGTCACAGGCCTACTGCTGCACATCTAGAAGTCAGATTGCTTAACGGAAGCAAAGCTGCAGAGCCTCATGGGGCAACAAGGAGGGGGAGGGTGGGGGAAGAGGGGAAATGGGCTACCATTTATTGGACACCTCCTGAACGCCAGGCACTTTACGTATAATTTCATGAAATCTGCACAAAAACCCTGCGATGCAGCTGCTTTTCTAGTCATACAGCAATGGAAACTGGGGTCCGGGAACGTTTAATAACTAGCTTGAGGTCACATAGCTAGTAAGACAGACAGAGACAATATTCAAATCTATGCCTTTATGACCAGAAGCCTGGGCTCTGCCCAGCTCTATTCATGCTGCCAACCATCTGGAGATTTGGAAACAGTGTGAAGTCGGAATTGTGCACTTTGCCGCTGGATATTTGGAGTTGTAGAGACAAAGCCTCTATTATTCATGATTATGGGCCATTCCCTCTAGAATTGCCAAGGCCATAAACTTTAATCTCTTATTTGGGGAAACAGAAATTATACCTCCTCAACAGGAGGTAGATCCTGTCTCCTCTGGCATGATGCTTGAGGAAGGGCGGAGGGAAGGTTGCTTGAACTTTGGAGCTAGTCTGTGGGGCTGGGACAATGGGCGCAGTCCACATAAACAAGGGTAGGGGCTGCGAAGGCTTGGTTTTGAGAACTTATTGTTGTGTGGCATGGGGCAACTCATTTAACCTCTCCGACTCTCAGGTTTCTTATCCATAAAATCAAGCCAGTAAGAGTACCAATCCCACAGGATTGTGGAAAGCCCTTGAAACACAGCCTAGCACCGACACATGAGTCTATTATTGTTATTATTTGTTGCTCTTACTCAATGGGATGGGGCAGCCAAGGCCTTGGAGAAGCACCTAGGACAGAATCCAGAGCACAGTAAATGTTCGAGAAACACTGGCTCTAGTTGTTCATAGAACCAGAGCCATATGAGTTTGGGATTTGCTTGTCTTCTGACTGCCTCCACCTAGTCGTTATATTTACTATGAAGATGGCCCAGAAGGCTGAAGGTGGAAGTCTGCTTGTATTTTTTCAAATTCTCAAATGGGTATCTCAGGTGTTCTTTGGAGGGGAGGGGTCTTATTAAAGCAATTCCCATTTGCCGACCTAATGGATGGCTTAGAAGTTGAATGACACATTGTAGGAAAGTGATTAATAATCATAAAAAATGTTGGTGCATGGGTGGGGGCTAGGGACTCATGTTATTTAGTCTAAAAAAAGCTGATTTAGAAAGTGGATAACATTGAACCCATAGGGCTCAGAAATATGGTGCTTGGGTTTGTCCTGCCCCCATTTCCCTTTGGATTTCTGTGTCTCTGCTATCTAAGTTTCTTCAGGAGGACAGGATGATTCTCATGAACAACTAGTCCAATATTTGTTGCTCCAGGCATTAATAATTACTTTTTTTTTTTTTTTACGTACTACATCACTGGTTTATTACAAAAAGACATAACCCAGGAACAGCCTGATGAAAGAGATGCACAGGGCAAGGGCCGAGCAAAGGGTGTGGAGATCCCCTGCCTCTGTGAGAGCACCAATCTCCCCGAACCTCCCCGTGGTCACCAACTCAGAAGCATTAATAACTACTTTTAAAAGACAAGTTCTAATTTTTTTCATTCTTTTTAGTTATAGAACTTTCAGAAAGAACACGAGAGAACACGAGAGCAAGGGGACTTCAGAGGTTGCCCAGCCAACCTCTTCATTATGTAAAACCAGAGACTGAGTCCAAGAAGTCAAGGGTATCATCTGAGGCTACACGACTAGTTACGGCAATAAACAGAGTATCTGCAACTGAGACTTTCTGACTCCAAAGGTCAGAGGTCTCCAGCAAACTGCATCCCGTCTTCACCTCCTTTCTCCTTAAATCTCAGGCATCAATCAGCTGAGCAGTGACCACGTGGTATGGGAGGAGCCATAGTGGGGTCTCACCAGGAGAGGGTGGGCAGGCTGGGTGGGGTGAGAAACCAGGTAGCACACATTTAGGGCATGGAGGAATTTATCTTGAAAGACTTGGGGGAGTAACTCAACAACCGGTCTTCTGTCTCTTCCACCTGACACTCCTTAAAGATATTTAGAGATTTATTTTGCGTTGTGTTGGAGCTGTGTCACCCAACAGGGTAGCCACTAGCCGCAGGTGGCTACTTAGATTTAAACCCATTAAAACTGAACAAAGTTAAAAAGTCACCTCCTCAGTCAACCTAGCCACATTTCAAGTGCTTGGGAGCCACAAAGGTTTTGTGTTAGTGCTGACATAGAACATTTCCATCATTGCTGAAAGTTCTATTGGACAGCTTTGTTCTAGAGGACAGAACAAGGTTGGGTGAAGACAGATCGCAGTGAGCTTGACTGTAGCTGAAGAGAAGAAAGGCATTTCTAAATCATGGAGCTTTACAGAGGGGCCCTACCAAGCAGAGGGGGGATGACTACCCTGGGGGGGGGGGGTGCATCACACAATTATTCCCATGAGACTGACAGCTGGTGAAGGCCTTTTCTGCATGGCCAGTAGGGTGACATCCTTGAATCATTCCAGCTTTGTGAAACCTTCTCTCGTAAGGTCCTCACATTTTTTTTTTCTCCTCTTCATACAAATCAGATCAATTCTTTAGGGGAAGGGCACCTAACCCTTCTTGGGCCTCATCCGATACCTACCAACCCAACTGACTCCTAAGACAATTGTCTGCTCTTAAGGAAATGGAATGAAGTAGGATTTCCACTGGAAAGCTGAAATTCAAGGACTCTGGTTATGAACAGCAAGGTAAGATGACATGGGGCATGACGGGGATGGGAAAAGCTAAAGAAATAATAGGACTGCTCCATTGGCATCTTTATGATGCATGACGCACAGGTCACTTTGTCCTGGAAACCCGTGGTCAAGCCTTGCATGTCAACTTCAGTGACTGCTTTTCTCTTTCATCTTTTAACCAAAGTTCATACACCAGTGCCTGGCACAGAGTATGTTCTCAGTAAAGATCATCTGACTCAAATCCAGCAAGTCAATGTTGCTGCTAAACCTCAAGGTTCTTCTGGGCTGGGATGGCACCCTTTCCATGTTTAATCTTTTCTTCCTTGCTACTCAAAAGATGTTTGCTGGAGAAACGGAAGCCTGCCATGGGTCCTTATTTTCCACCAAACTTTCTTTGATGCAAATAGGATTCTGGATCTCTCTAAAATGTAATGTTCAAAGCAAAAAGGCCCCAGCCTTTTAAGAGGATTGGAAATGGGCTTGCGGCTTTAGAAACGCAGGGCACATTAAGGGGCCTGTGGAGCCGTTAACCACCCGTTAGCTGCGTGGCAAATCTGTTTTAGATGATCAAATCAGGACATAGTAATTTACGGCATCCAAGCAGCTACTTTCCCGGTGAGATACTTGCTGTGCCGGATCCCGCGTGTCCCTGTTTGCCTGTTGCTAGGGTGATGGCTGGTCTTGGGACGAGGGGCCCCTTTCTGCGGCTGACAGGCTGGGGAGCGCCGTGTGAGCTAACCAGCCCCGCGGAGCAGACTCCAGCTGCTCTGGGGGACAGCTGAGAGGCTTCTCGGAGGAATCGGCCCCACTGCCAGCATCTGGGGCCAACGTTTCTATGGCGACGTGTGCAAAGCTTATGGACCGTATATGTAAGCAGAAGGGGTGCAGTCTAGGCCCTGGAACAAAAGGACTCATTTCCAACAATAGCAAATTCATCTTTAATTGAGCAAAAGTAATCTAAGAGAAAACAAGAAGGCTGAGGGAAAGTATAAAGACGCTTTGTAAAGGCTCCCTCAAGTCACGTTATTTAAATTCGGCAAACAAAATCTCTTTCCATTTAGTCATAGGAACCTCCTAGAAGGTCTTTCTGATTTCTTTTCCTAGTTTTTGTTCCTTACACAGTTGGCTATCACGTGTAATTTTTTTTTATTATTCTCTCAAAGGTACAGGTAACAACAGTTATTTGGCTTTAATATAGCACTTTTATTAACTTGTACCAGCGTAAAGTGACATCATCTAGTTTCCTCAGATAACCAGAGATGCTGCATATGTGCTGCACGTGGCCATAGAATTAGCCGTTGCTTTCCAAAAGCCAACAAGAAAGATTCTAGCATGTTCTCCGGGTCTTCTCCCCAACCGAGAGGCCTCATCTGGCCCGTCAGATGATCTAGTGATACAATAAAGGGAGCCCTCCTTGGAAATACGATTCTTTTATCTTGTTGGAAGCAAGCTCCAGGGACATTTATAAAAGGTGGAATGCTCCTCTGCATGGGCTCAGAAGAAAACAGTGCACCTTTAGAGCATCTTGAACAGGAAATTTAGACTCACACTCTGGAGTGCGCTGTCAAAATTCATGTTGCTAGAATGAGGTTTTTCCTTCCTTTCACTTAGGTTGTATATTACGTCTGGAGCCTGGTCACAGATCAGGCAGGTACATGTACTATTTAAATAACTTCCGACGTGGCAGGCCTTGGTTAAGGTGAGGAGAGAGAGGGACCCCTGAGGATATGAAAACAGCCCATATGCTGTTTGACTGTCTTTATTCAGACTTTTGCAAGGAAAATTCTTCATCATTTCATAGGCCTTACTGTCGGGGAGCTCTTCCTAAGCAATAACCTGAATCCTTTCAACTACAGTTTCCAGAAAATACAAAATAGTATCATTACAAAAAAACCCCACAGAAACCCAAGGCCTACTTTAGGTAAGGGTTCTAGAAGGTTCCACAGGCCACAGACAGGCTAACGGGGATGACCAATTCCTAGATCTTTATACAGTGTTTTTGTGCATTGTGAGTGCACTTACTAAATGCTGTTTGATCAATGAATGAGTACATACTTTTATGCCTTCTGGGTGAGATATTTTATAACTTTCATCAGATAGCGTCTCCATGGGTTTAACCCTGAAGAATTTAAGGACCTCGAAAGATTCAACACTACCTAAAAGTGATGGTCCAAATAATCACAGTGTCTCTTTTATCTAAAGAATATGCCAGAGCAGGGATTCTTAAGCTGTACTACACACACGAGTCCCCGGGATCTTGTCAAAACACAGACTCTGATATAAGAGATCTGGGTAGGGCCTGAGATTCTGCATTTTTAACAAGTTCCCAGCGTGTCGAGGCTGCTGGTTCCAGGGGCTACACTCTGGAAGTTCATGGAGCCTACGTTTAAGTGATGTCCTTTCAAAGCAAAGACCCCGAGGTGCATCCCCTTACCTTCTTCGACTATTGACAGCAATGCAAACAGCAAGAATCAAAGCCAAGGCCAGGAGGGAGGCCAAGATGATGAGCCATTCTGGTGAGAGTGAACCAAAAGACACCCGTGAGCTTGGGAAACACACTTTGTAAAAACAAAAATGACTTTATAAATTGACCTGGTCCAAACAAGAACTATACTCAGCATCATGGATGAGTCCAGCCAAATAGCCCTGCCAACTGGCCGATAATACCAGAACAACTCTGCTATAGGCGTCTGTCCAACAGGCCTCTTATTTTAAACCCTTATCACCAGTCAGAATTTTCAAGTTCCTCCAGGAGAAGCATGTCTCCAAAAAAGCGTAGAATGACCTGTAGAAACTTGTAAATGCCTTTGGCGCAGTATTATTAAGGAGACTAAAGGAAATTTATGTTTCCCTTGAAAGGAACATTCCTCTCCTATATAAGAGCATCCACCTTACGTTTTATTAAGAAACACAAATCGGGGCCATGCACTAGTGGGTGGGAAAAGGACACCCCTGTGGAGGGCTGAACTTCTGCACATTCAACCGGGGCCCAGGTGGGGGGGTCATTTGGCAAAACTTATCCTTCAAAATGTGCATGCTTTTGATTCAGCTTTTGATTCCCCCTTCTGAGAATTTATAGGACCTCAGAATTCATTTTGAAGATGTTCATTGCTGTGCTATTTATAATAGTAAAAGTTGGAAACAACCTAATATAAGAGTAAGGGATCAGTTACATAAATTAGGGCATACCCACTCTATTCTGCATGGTGAGAACAGGAGAAGAATATTTACTGACATTGGAAAGCTGTGGGCAGCCAGTTGAGAGTGGTGGTGGTTAACTAAACAGCATGCATGCTGCAATTACATTTTTGTATATAAATTACATTTTAAAATGATGGGAAAGACATCTATGAAAATGGTAACCATGGCATTTCCAGATGGTGGGGTAGCTAATAAATGATTTACATTTTTGTCCTTCGGTTTGTATTTTCTCAAATGTCTCCAATTATCAGGTATCACTTATGGATAAGATGTTATATATAGGTTTTACAATCAAGCTTTAATAGGATAAAAATATGATTTGACAACTTGAATCCATTCTCTTGCCACGTGGGTTGTATATCTGTGCAATGAGCTAGAGCTCAAGAACCAAGAAGGATAAGAAGTCATCGATTGGCCATTCCCCCTTGGGAGTCTTGGATTTCCTCCCATTTCCTGCTCAGGACCGCCTCTGCCTGGCCTCCACCTAGTTAGGTGAGTGTGGGGAGGGAGGTGGAGTCAGGAGGTGGGGAGGCCAACAGGTGGTCCCATTTCTGTTCTTTTCTCTGGTCTCTCCTGTTTGCTCTCACTAGAGCCGAGAAGAATGTTGCATATTGCATCTCTGCGCCCCCCCTTCCCTGGCAGCCCACTCCCTCTCTCCACTTGCTCTTATCCCAGCTGTGCTCAGGCAAGCTGAGGCAAGGGGGCGAGGTGCACCCTACATTCTTCCCTTTTCCCGAGGGAGGCTCAGCTCCAAGGCCTCTGAAGAGGGGAAAGTGAAAAAGAGAATTTACAACCCTGGGAAAACCCTTTCTTCTTTGTAATCTCCCCCTTAGAAATGCTCCATTTTGAGCCCAAGTCAAATAAAGAATTTGCCTCAAGTACCTTAAATCTTGATGCTCAGGAGAGCCAGGTGTCCCAGCCCTCCTACCGCACGTTGTGACTCATTCGGACACTTTCTTCTGTCTGGATCAGGAAAGACTGTCCCTTGAGAAACAGTTGTTTGGGGACCAGAAGAATGTTTTTACTACCCCCCCCGCAAAGGCCCTTATATCTCCTCACTGTCTGCAATGTGAGAAGAAACTTCCATGCCCCAACCCCGATAGAAAGGAGAAACTGGGCAGGGATAGGAAGGACCTGGGTATGGGACAGAGTCCCCTGGGTGATGGATCACTCATCTGGGAAGGAAGCTTTAGAACCTAACATGCCAATTCTTGGGGACAGGCCAGGGACAGACATTCAATTTATGGGACCCAGAAAAAAAAAAGTTCCATTCTTTCCTACCAAGTGCTCTCATTCACCCTTTAGCTTGCAAAGAATGTGCTTTTCTAGTACCCTTTTTTTTTTGCCACACAGCTTGAAACTTACCTGGAATTTGAGGTTTCCGCATAGGACCCGAGGTCGTGTTTGCCCCACCTTCTTCACTCCCACTTGAGTGGCCTAAGGGGAAAAAAACAATATCTCTCAATCAAAGTTTGGAATGCATAACGACCAGTTCCTTACAGAGCAGCACACAGGGCCAACCTCTCTACGCTCTGCATCACTGAGAAGCTATTTATAGATTCAAGCCGCAGACATTTATAAAGTGTTACACGAAAGATATCTCCCCAGAAAAGTTGATTTGATTAAGGCCAGCGTCTGGAAATGTCATTGTTCATCAAGAACATGAGAATTCTCACCAGCGGTACTGTGCAGTGTTTAAGACCTTGGGCTCCAGAGCCAGGCAGTCCCCCCTCTGCCTCTTGCTAGTGACGTCTGCTGAGTCAAGCTACCCTCTCCAGGTCTCAGTTTTCTCATTCAGAAAATGGGGATAACAATAAAATCCACTTCACCATAATTTTACAGAAGTTTAAAGAAGTGCACAAGAATGGGAATTGTGTGTAGTTGCTCTGTACCATTTCTGATTTAAGACCTTGCTACTCAAAGTGTGGTCCCTGGATCAGCAGCATCAGCATCACGGGGGAGCCTGCTAGGAATACAGAATCTCAGGCCTCACCCCAAACCTACTGAGTCAGAATCTTCATTTTAACAAGATCCCTAGAGGATTCAAACGCTCTGGAAAGTCCAAAGCAAATCTAACAATCTCATCCGTGTCTTCACAGACACAAAAATAAACATTAAAAAATAAGGGTTTAGGAGGCAATGGCCCTTTCTGTCCAGGGAAAATCACCCTATTGGAGTCCCTGCTAATATGTTATTGAAACATGCCTTGTTTTCAGAAGAATGAATATTTTCTACCACTACAAAACAAAATAACGAAACAAGCAAAGCATCTCAAACTGGAAGGAGACGTAGCAAGACAAAGAATCCACAAATCTGATTGTTTGAACACTACGTCAAAAACTAATGATGTACTATATGTTGGCTAACTGAACATAATAAAATAAAAAAGAATCCATAACTCCGTATGGGAGGCTCATCAAAATGAGGGAGGCATCGTGTTTTACTTTTTTATTTTATTTTTTTATTGTTATGTTAATCACCATACATTACATCATTAGTTTTAGATGTAGTGTTCCATGATTCATTGTTTGTGCATAACACCCAGTGCTCCATGCAGAACGTGCCCTCCTCAATACCCACCACCAGGCTAACCCATCCTCCCAGCCCCCTCCCCTCTAGAACCCTCAGTTTGTTTTTCAGAGTCCATCGTCTCTCATGGTTCGTCTCCCCAGGCATCGTGTTTTAAAAGAAACTTCTAAGACATCTCGTGAAGAGACTCACCTAAGTTAAAGCTTCATCTTTTGCTTGTGTTTTTTATGCTTCCTCCTCTGTTTCAAAACAAAATTTGAAAATATCCCACAAAAATGAACTTGTTCCCTCCTATCCATGGGGAACCTACTGCAAAATTCTGAAGTCTACCAAGGGAAGAAAAAGCAAATCAGGGCAGTCTGTCTGGCTAAGCAATGGATGAAGATGGCCAGGGTTGAATTAAAGGAAGATGTCTGCGGAGAGTCAAACTTTAGACAGTGGACAGTGCAATTTTGATGATGATGGTTATTTTGGATAGGCTGACTCCTGTTTATGCAATCTGATGTTTTCGTTAAACTTGAAATGGAACAAAACAAATTCTTACCAGACCTCGGGCCATTCAACACCTCTTATGCCACTTTGACAGTGGCCTTGTACTTTGCAAATCTTGGGAGTCCAAGGTGCTTTTCCTAGCTGCCCCCCGGGGTCCTTGGTCATTGGCACGTCTTCACCTGCATGGGTCATGAGATGCTGGCCATCTACACTGAAGATCTTCGGGTTTGAAAGCCATCTAAGCAGTAGAGGCACTCTCCCTGGTCTTTCTCTGACTCATAGCAGCCTTTGATATTTGAAAAGGAGGCCACTAATGGATCATAATCTCTTTATTTTGGTTTTCAAAAAAAGCGCTCCCAGCAAGGAAAGATCTGGGTGTGTGTACAACAAGATGAAACCTCCCACTTGAACAATACACACCTGCACAGAAGTCAAACAAAAGAGATGGCTCCCGCCCACCTGATTCTCACTTCAAGCAAAAGCCAGAGAAGATGGACGAGATAGAGCAGGCCTCACCTTGCACTCCAGAGGTCTGCAAATCCAGCCAGCGTAGGGCTGGCTGGGAAAGCAAGCTTTGCAAAGACGGACACTTGACACTGTAATTTGGAGATGAGATCCAACCTGAGACGTGTGCACAGAGATAATTCAACTGGCCTTGACTGTGAGAAAAACAGTCTAGGACAGAGCTTCTCAAACTTCAGTGCACATACAAAACAACCAGTGTGGGGGGAGGTCTAGTTAAAATGCAGACCTTGATTCAGTAGGTCTGGGATGGCTGGGGATTCTGCATTTCCAGCCAGCTCCTAGGAGATGTCCCAGTGGCTGGTCCAAGGACCACACTTGGAGTAGCTAGGGTCTCTTGATTTTAGAGAGCATGGTTGAAATAATAACTCCCTATCATTTCCCAAAATTTTTCATTTTCCTGATAGCTCTCGTTCTTCACAAAACTCTGGGAGGTCACAGAGGCAGGTGTCCTGATCACCTTTTTTACTAAAAAGGAAACTGAGTTTGGGAAAGGCTAAATGCCCCATCCAAGGAACCTAAAGAGCTTGGGACTTCTGTCTTTACTTTAGAAGCATTTCTAATGAACCCCTCTATCCTGTGCTCTTGCATGAAAGCTTATTACTGAGCCACCATGTAAATATCTGTCTTCATATTTGCTTTAAGTGTGTGAATCTTAAGGCCTGGAGGCAACTGCAGCCCTGACTTGGGCATGGAGGGAAGACCATGGTCCAGATGGATTCCCTGGTTTTCATGGGGTCACCTGGACTGAGGATATCAGGGCCACTGGTATCAGCAGGACTTTCAGTGGTTCCAGCGTTACTGGTCACAAGTAAACCTGCCTCATGTCAGACTTTGGTGCCTGCAGTAATGTTTCCAGGGGTGTGATCTGAGATACAGCAAACATGTATCCATTTAATAATACGTGCCTGGCAGTAATTATGGTCATTATGGAGTGTTTTCTTCAGAACATACTTATAGGGGCGCCTGGGTGGCTCAGTCGTTAAGCGCCTGCCTTCGGCTCAGGTCATGATCCCAGGGTCCTGGGATCGAGCCCCGCATCGGGCTCCCTGCTCCGCAGGAAGCCTGCTTCTCCCTCTCCCACTCCCCCTGCTTGTATTCCCTCTCTCGCTGTGTCTCTCTCTGTCAAATAAATAAATAAAATCTTAAAAAAAAAAAAAAAAAGAACATACTTATAGAGGCAATATGAGACCTCGGGGCTTGAAACCTGGCTCCACTACTCAACTTACCAGTCATGTCAACCCAGCCAAGGTACTTGCCCTTTCAGAGTCTTAGTGTCCTTGTCTGGAATACAGGGATGCTAACCATACTTTCATAGGTCACAGGGTTTGTAGGATGATTACATAAAGTAATATTAGATGAACCATATGGAATCGTGGATATTCAACTGTTGACCTACAAAAATAGCAGCTTCATCTGGTCTACCCTACTACATGGAAAGTGTTTAGTACAACACCAGCAGCACACAGTAAATTCTCAGTAAATGCTAGCTACAGTGCCATATGCTTTACACCTTTACACCTGTTTCATCATTTAGTCTTTAAAACAATGCCCTGCAACAATTATTATTATCCCAATTTTAATCGTTAGGAAACTGAGTCTCAAATCCCTTAAGCAACATCCTCAGTTAGTATATGGAGGAGCTGGGATCAAGCCCAGGCCATTCTTACTCCAAGACCCATGTTCTTAATCAGGCTGGTGTAGTACAATGCTAAATTGAGACCTTGCCTGAATTCTTCCTGATCCTTCCACATGGAAGACTTCTCTCTCCAACACAGTAGTTCTCAAAGTGCGGTCCCTGTCCCTGCAGCACCAGCATCACCAGGGAACTTACTAGAAATAAATATGCTCAAGCTCCACCTCAGACCTACCGCATCAGAAACCTTAAGAATGGGGCCCACCAGTGTGATTTAATAAGCACTCTCCAAGATTGTGATGCATGCTAAGAAAGTCTGAGAACCACTCTTCTTGAGACACTGACTCATGCTTTATTAATCATCAGCAGGCTCAGTGATGATAACAGTAAATGACTACAGTAGCTCAAACTCACCAGCTGATTCTGATCCATGAGTGGTATGGGATGTTCCACTGGGGTGAACTGATGAGTCTTGGTCTTCTGTAAAGAGTAATCAGAAAGATTCATTACTGGTGTTCCACTGCAATCTGCATTTCCTCACTTTTGCTATTTCAGACACCCTATCACCAAATTTAGTGTGTTAAAGGTCATCAAAAAACCAATGGCAAGGAACCTTGAATGGCTCCATGGTACTAATTACTGTTCATTGCTGGATCCACTGGTGAGTAGGTTAGGGCTTTAATCACGATAAAGGAAACTGGGACAGCACAGACCATCCAGGATGACCACAGGAAGTGTGGTTTTGGTAGAAATGTAAGAACATAACACTCTCACAAAAATATCATGATGTCTTCGCAGATCTGAGGTTGGAACTTGATACTGCGTCTTTGAAATAAAGACTCTATGTTTTGAATTACACAAATGGGATCACTGGGAGTGTGTGTACTCTCTGACTCAGAGCATGAGCCACTTAAAGAGATTTCTCTGAGGCAGGAAATAGAAAATGGTTTTGGTGTGCAGTAAAGGATCTTGGTGTTGAATTATGTAAAAATTCAAAGGGAAAAGTCAAATGCTTATTTAGAGAAAAAGAGCCTAGAGATAAATGAAAAAGGAATAAGAAGATGTGTGTTAACATGTAAAAAATGTGGACCTGGTTATTAGAATATATTTTAAAAAATAACATTTTTCAAAATTCAAATCTGTATTTTCAACACCAAGAGTTAATATAATCCCATCTTCCCAAATATCTATCACCAAAAGGCTTTAGATTGAGACAAGCTCATGAACTGCTCAAATCTGGGTCTGCAGGTCAAATCTCAGATTCAGCCTATGGAAACCCCTGCTCTTCTCCCTCTTCCCCACACACTTTCCAATGTGCTGGAATCTTAAAAAAACAATACAAAACAAAACAACAAGACAACAACAAGACAAACAACAATAACACAGAAAGGGATAATGGTTTCATAAAATGGCTACAGTCACCCATTATGAAGACCTGTAAGGAAAATATAGTAATCTGATCATCACCATTTCCTTGATTAGAGAAGGCGGAGGTAGACGTCCTGTCATCTCTCGTGTAATTGTACAGGAGAGACAGATTGCTTTGTTCCTTAGTAAGAATACTCGAAAACAGCATTTGCCAAAATGCCAACACCGGTACCCCCAAGACCACCACCACCATTGTCACCACCACCACCGCCAGCACTGCAACCACCACCATAATGGTGAATGTTTTAGTTCTTAACATGAAGCATCAAGACAGAGAAAAACGTATGGGAAGAAATAAGCTTTATCTGAGTGGCATGGAAGAAAACCAAGGATGACAGTTGAATCACTTACTAACCATTAATCCATGAAGAACCACAGAAAATCTGTTTGATCATGGAATTATAGAAGGAATCAGCATCTGTGAGTATCAATTTTGTAGAAAGCATTTTATTTACTAACAAATAGGCTATGTAACCCTTCCACGATACTATTACTTTTAAAATTGCCATTTAAAATTTAAATTCATTTGATTGTACCACAGTCCTTATTCTGCCAAGAGAAAAGAGGCAGTGCTCTAAGATTAATTTCTTTGGAAGAAAATGGACAATGCTACTCGGGATGTTTAATAACTGAGGGCAGAACCATGATGAATAATGAATCAAAGGGTGTGAGGAGTTTTGTCTTGCCAATATCACCAAAGTTAGTATTTTTAAAAACTGCTTTTCTGGAAGCTCTGGGTGAGCAGCCCAGAGGAAAGAATCCAAGCACTTGGCATTCTGAGTCTTCTGTCCCCATATCAATTAGAGCATCACAGATGTCATCTGTTTTATATACTGGGTTCTCATAAGACTTATTCTTTTTGCAGGGGAGGAGAGGCAGACCTTGCTACAAATCCATATATATTTAAAATCACAAATCTTTAATATAATTCAATGGTTGAGTGGCAAGAAACACTTGAATCACTGGCACGGGGAGGAGAGATTCCAATTCTCATTTCTTATCCAGAGTAGGTATTTCCAGTTCATTTTTCTTCAATGTAAGTTTCTTAATGCAAATGAAAGAACAAAGAAAGGGAGAAGTAGGGGAGACTGCTTATTTGAGAAAAGAAGTCTCACTCTCCTTTTAGGTCCGTGTCCAACTTAATTGAATAAGTCATCTTTAGTCATCTCTTTGCCATTGCAATAGGAAAAGTCATGCCTATTCATTATTAGTAGATTAAATCATAAAGTTTGAGGTGTGAATCATAAGTAGGTTTAGCCACGAGCCCTTCACTGAAAGTAAAATTCATCAATCCATCACCAGTAAAGAAAATAATTTCAGAACAAAGATATCAGCATATGGAAATGAGTCACATGTTGGGTAAAACCTTCAGGTAGCATATCTGAGTTGAATCAAATGAAATTGCTAATATTTGACTACTTTGACCTACAAAAGCATTGATTTCATATGGCTCAAATTAATATACCACAAGATTAGGAACAAAGAAAGAAATTCTACCTTAACAACAAGGTCACAAAAATAAACGGAGACTAAACTGGCAAATAAAAGCATTATTTATCTAAAATAAATCTAACTTTATTTGCACTAGAATGATGACCTGGGATAAAGGCCATTCCCATATCACAAATCGGTCTAATCACAGCCCACACAGAAAATGTCCCCCTATAGTATGAAATTACGTGTTGTTTCTCTCTGTAGAGAAATCCAACCGGATAACAAATGGCCAAGTTACCTGAAAAGAAACGAATAACGTTAGAGTTGGAATCTCCAGCAATATTGACTTCAGTAACTCCAAGGGACCCCGTGTTAGCAGGGGTCACCGGGATGAGGGTCCTGTATTCCCCCGTGGCTGGTGAGTGAGAAGTAGAACCTTCCACTGAAGTAGCTGAGTCTTTAGGAAGATGTCCACCTCTTTTTCCGCCTCTGCCATCAGTCCTATCTGTGTGGAGGTGGGATCAGTGGTAAGCCCACAGTTGTGAGACCACCACCCATTGGGTGCTTGTCTTCAGAACCTGCCAGTGCTGCAAAAGCTTTCCACTTGTTATTCATGAGTATGGAGCAAAAGACAGTGCAGTTCATTCCTACTATTACTGAACCCAAGTGATATTTTGCAATCTGCACCACCTGGACATGATTCAATGGAAAAGATTCTGGTGATCCCAATACCCAAGAAAGGGATTTGTCGCAACATCTGCCTGGATTGTTAAAGTTAGGTTTATGCCACTACGACTGTGACCTTGAAGTCAACTCAGGTACTAGATAATCTTGAGCGCTTACTCAACTGGACCCGCCTTTGATGAAGTGGAGAAAACACATCATTGAACTGAAAAGTAAAATTATGTTGCCTGCAAATGGAACTGTAAACGCCAGGTTTCAAAGCCGTGAGGCTTTCATTACTTTTTCCTTTGCCATAGGGGCACTGCTTCTTAGTCACCAGCACTATGGATGTATGTCCAGAGGATGAATGGCAAAATAATATGTTGATGAAAGGAAAACAGAGAGTGATAGAATTCAGACCTTTACACCAATTATAAATCATATGTAAACGATTTTAAAACCACACGACTAACTTTAGAGTTTAAGAAAGCTGACCTTTAAGATTAAGAAATACAGCTTGCACTTAATGTACAATAGCTTCTAAGAGGCCTACAAAGCAGAAAAATCCAAGAACCACCACCAGCCGCACCTTCTGATCAGAAATAACAGCATAATAGCCGCCAAGTGATATACCTCCACCAAAGACACGGTACAAACATCCATGATTTATGGATCTTTATCAAGAGCTGAAGCCAGCTGGGCTTTATAATCCTTACTGCTAGATGTTGGAGTAGAAGTCATTGGATGGTCTTTATCTTCTTCCAAGCCTCCATGTGATGTAGAGAAGCTCTGAGTATGACTCTGCTCTGTTTCAATGAGGGAGGAATCCAGCGTTAATTTGGAGCCATGAAACAAATCCTCTGTTATCTGCTGACAGGAAGGATCTAGCTATGGTAGTGTCAGACAGGTAGGTGCCTAGGAAGACCGAAGTTTGGGTATACCATTCTCCTCTGATTGATAGAAATGTACAACAGAATTCTGTTTTGTCCTTAATTGGCCCTAAGAACCTCTTTTTCAGTACAATCAACAAAGGTAAAGTGCCAAGGTGAAGCCTGAACCAAAACTTTTGTCCACCCTGAATCATCCTGGCCCAATTGTAGCACCGCTTCTAGTCACTTAGGAAAACCGGGGAACACAGAGACAGGGAAAAAGGAATGGTTGAATTCTGGTGCTCCTATACATGATCAAGAGCACCCAGCTGTGGGTCGAGAAGTGGGACTGTAGGGAAATGAATACCAGGATAGCAGGTAGCACAATTCTCATGACAAAAGAGGAAGAAGCTCTAGAATCTAGAACAACTTGCTCAAATAACTCAGATCAAACTTGCACAAAGAAATCTTAAGTCCCTTCTAAAGAATATTAAATTAAAGTTACCATTTTACTCTGTTATTAGGTTTTTGATCTTGTCTGTGAATGAGGATTCTCATCACTGCACCGAAACGTCAGGAAACGCTTGCCTGGGCAAACACAGGGCCCTCACTGACATATACCAATTTGAGGTTGAACCACTGCCCATATCTGAAATCACTTTGACTGTTTTGATTTGATTTCTTTTGTGTTCTTCTAAGAAAGGTACTGACCTCTGAGTTACAGGTGCAAGCATTCCATAAAGCACATCAGTAAGCCATGTCCACCACCACGTACACATGACAACCAGGAGAAAGACATTCACCAAATCCCAATCCCAGTGTCAGAATAAAAGTCAGCAGGGACATTAAGTGGAAACACAAGACCCTCCCTTGGAGGGGACCGTCTTAGGCTTCCCTCCATCTCCTTTGATGTGTAACACTGTGCTACATACATTCTTGGTGATCAATACATGCTTGCTTATTTTTCCTCTGCCTAGAAGGGCTCACATGAAGGACTCTGCCCAGTATGTGTAGCAAGCAGTGAAATGAAGCCCTCTTAATTCTGGATTTCTTTCATATTCTGTCCAGAAATTGCAGATGACTTCAGTCTGATCTCTAGGATAGCCCTGTCCATACAGTGGCAATTTAGCATTGATTCTCTCAGATGTTTAGTAATAGGAAGAGATATTAGCAAATGTTCCTCTTTTGTTCCCGGGCCTCGGCACCTTTGTTAATGGTCAACAGTATGTCTTGCCCCTCTTTTGTGGGCTGCTGTAATTTCCCCATTCTCTATAATTATCTGGACCCAAAATGTCTTTTCACAACCATGAAAGCAACCCTACTCCTCTCCTGCCTTGATTGGAGGAAAGATGGGAACCAAAAGGAGATGGTTAAAACATAGAGAAACCACTGTCTTAGCCATGGTCTTGGGTTTCACTCACATAACTATTTTGGGAAGGAAAATCAGGTTGGGCAGAATCCCACAACCCTTTTAGTTTCCTTAACATAAAGTCATTGCATCTGGAAATCACCAAGAATGAAGGCAAAATCAGATTTAAAGAACCCACCAAGAAAATATAGGCAATGAAGACCCTTTCATACTCCGGGCTGAGCTGAGCCACGTAGCCCTAACTGCACCATTCTACCACCAAGCTTTGCATCCGGGCCAGGGTGAGCAAGAGCTAAAGCGGGACTACAGGCCAGCAGAGGGGCTGTTATATCCTTACGAGTTGTCACTGAAAAAGGTCCTGTCCTGTCCAAGTCTTCCACCAAATGTGTGTTTGGATCTGCAGAAGGCTGACGTGTTGTATTATGGCTGGAGTCCATATCTGAAGGAATCAAATTGGTGTTAATGCTTGATTTACTAAGTTACTCCCTGAGGGTGGTTTATGGTCTCTAGACAAACTATTTTCATATGCAAACCTGGACTAGAGGGAAAAAAAGTACATACTGATTCATGTCTCCAAAACTGGAACAAATTATGACTTCTTCAAAAAGTATCACAAGAAGTAACTGGCTTTCATTTAAAGGCTAAGTGTATGAAAGGTGCAATTTTTGTTTATTTTTGCTGAGTCTGCAAGGACACTAAATAAGCACATGACATGCCTCTCAAGCCTTGCAAAAAGACAGAAACATAGCCCACGTGTGACTTGTCCCATGCCATACAGCTTGCTTCCCTTATAGACACATGTGTTCTGGATCATGGAGAAAAGACAAAATGTACTGGTTCGGACACAATTTTTTCTCATCTCCCTCACCTGGCAAAAGATTTTTTTTTTTTACAACCCTCTTCTCTCTTTTGGTCCTTTCTGCTTCCCAAAGTGAATGTGCGTATAACACATAAAATTATCATCCAATACTACCTACATGGAAGTCACAGGAAGTATTCGGGGGCAAGAAATAAGCGGTAGAGGTCAGTGAATCATTCTCCCCATAAACATAAGTATGAGGTGTCTCTGGAATTTAACGTGTCCAATGCTGAGTGATACAGAAGTGTCACTGAAACATTTAAAGGTGCTGTTTCTAGTAAATATCACGAATCCGTGCTGCTGGAATAACAAGTCCTGAGGGAAACAGTGACCAAACAATCCAAGAGCCCCATTGCTGTTGCTGGCTCTCTAGCTCAAAGTTCACCCACACTGCTGCATCCAGACAGATTTAATCAGGTCCAGATGACTCCAGAAGGAAACACTTGAATATTGGGCACTCGCATCTACACTGAAGCCGTTACATACAAGAAAAGACAACCAAGATCTTTGTAGGACAAAACGTGGCTGACTGTATTATCCCAGGTTTCAAAAAGGAGGAAAGGCCAACCCAAATCAAAACCCCAAATGGATATTCTCCCAGAAACGTCCTGTCTGTTGAAAGTGTCTAGACACTCTTGCTCATCTTCCCTTTTATAAGTAGACTCCTTCAAGACGTTTTGCACTGTTCTATGGTTAAAGCCAATTGTGTTGCCCTTGAATTGTTCAATGTAATGGGCTCTCTTTCTGTTCATCAGTATGGAGGCTTAATATTGATCCAGAAGGGGCATCTGGGTGGCTCAGTTGGTTAAGCGACTGCCTTCGGCTCAGGTCATGATCCTGGAGTCCCGGGATCGAGTCCCACATGGGGCTCCCTGCTCAGCAGGGAGTCTGCTTCTCCCTCTGACCCTCCCCCTTCTCGTACTCGCTCTCTCTCATTCTCTCTCTCTCTCAAATAAATAAATAAAATCTTAAAAAAAAAAAAAATTGATCCAGAAGGCTTTTTACTGGCTTGGCTTTCCACCATGGATATACCAGAGCTTTCAGCACTCATGTGCATGAACATGTATATGTGTTGGGTTTGCATGTGGTACTTCAACCCCACAACCTAATGGCCACAACATAGCCGTTCAAACTCATCTTTCTTTATGACACATGGACCCAGTCGCTCTGAAAAATTGATTCCTTGGTTTCCCTTCCTTTATACCTCTCCTTACATGAGTCTCCTTCCTAGAAAAACTTTCCCTGACTTCCTTTCTCTGACCATCCGTGTTTCTTTTCCATTTTTGAAAAAAAACAGATTACATGCATCTTTCTCTGACATTCTCTGGAGGGTCCTCTGAATTTTTGTGTTTATTGTTGGCAACATTCATTTGACATCTATTACCTATCGTCTAGTACTGTTAGATACATTTTGATTTATCATTGATGATAAATGTTTTCTTTTCCTAGCTAAATTTTAAATCAGCTAAGGTCATGGAACATTGTGTAGCCATAATGCATTGCACATTAGAAGATATTTAATACAATTGTAGCTTAAGGGATATCTGATCATTAACATTGGGGTACAGCATAGTATGTTTTAAAGAAATGAAGCCATAGAAACTGTGGGATTCATTTTGGAGATAATTTTCTTCAATTCAATATTGAGAGACATCATCATTGTGTCTTAGAACCCATTTCCATACAGTTTATGTTATGCATACCCTTGGCAGTTTGGATCCAGATAATATATTCAATGCTATGACTGAAAATTCACATCCTTCTATTGACTCTTTTGGTTTATCTCCCTTTTTGGAATGTGACATTTCTGCCATCAAGACATCTTGTCGAATAATTAAAAAAAAACAAAAAACTTGGGTAACTCAATTCATGGGTATAGTAAGGAGCATGGATTCTTCAGCTTAGTAAAGACTGAGAAAAGGGATGACACCACCGGCTGCCAACTCCTACAGATTCTCTCTGATAAAGAATTCCTTTTGAATATAAAAATTGGTCAAATAGAATCACAATCTTCTATTCTTGCTGAACTACAGCTAGTATCTTTTTTACTCTTTCATTTCTGTTTTTAATTGCTAATAGGTAAATAAGAATGGTATTTAAGAAAACAGGGATTCCATCCTGTATAAAAGTTGTCCATTCATTAAATTTGCAAACATTTATTGAGGGCCAAGAGTGGTCTAAATCCTAAGTCACTGGGTACTGTATTTCTCTCTCAATGTGGCAAGAGTGAATAACGTTTTCTGAGCTTTTTAGTTACTTGTTTGAAATGAGTACTCACCAGTTTTTTACCTCTAAGTTTTCTCTCCCAAAGACAAGTTACATCTTTGGGTCTACAGTGACAATAGTAACTGAATTCGATCACTTCACTCTTTTTAAAACCCTGTACTTAAAAGTAAGTGGAAAAGAAACCTTGAGACTGCTCCATCTTCAGAGAAAATAACTTCCACTCCCACCATCTTAGAACTAATTCTTCTTTACCCCTCTGGCTGAATTCTTCAGTCTCAGCCCAGGATTTCATATTCAGATGAATGCCCATATCACCCCTACCTAGAAAACCAATTTCTAAAGAAACTTCAGGTGCCTTAGGAAGCAGTCTAAAATCAAGGGCACATTTCTAAGTAAATAGCCATTGGGTGGCTTTCAAAAACAGAATATATAAAAAAGCTCAGAGGCTATTACCCATCCATCTTTCTGTTTGATGATCTCGTCCCATTGGATGTGAGACTGGGTCAAAGAAATAAGTCCAGGAGCTGTCCTCTTGACTCTGAGTTGTCATTCTTTGGTCTGGATGGCTGTCTTGGGCTGGGGCTGTTGTGACGATGTAGTTCAAGCAAATGTCAAAGTGTTAGTTGACATCTGGCCAGGGATACATACACTGATACTTTTAAAAAGACTTTATTCTCTAGACAAGACAATGAAAGCATCTTCCTGGTATAGAGGGCCAAGAAGATGTGTAAACACAGAATGTTTTAGCAGGTATGGGTTTGTTCATGCTCATTTACTTAGCAATCAGCATGGGAAGTAGAGGCCACAAAAGCATTAATGACCCCTGCATGAATAAAGGATGAGTTATAGTCATCATGTGAAGATAAAGAAGTGGTTCTTGAACCACACGCCATGTGCCCACCATCCCCTAAAGGAGGAAGTATCTAAGCACATGATGTCATTCTGAGACAACCACATCCCAATGAAATGCACACTGGGCTGGCAGTGATTTAGAGAAGGAATCAGGCTTCCCACAAGATAAACCTGAAATAAATGCCATTCACCTCAAAAGCATGAATGGAATCCATTAGAAGTATTACCTTCTAACAATGGAATTCACAGCTCAAGGGACATATAAGAATTCAACACGTGCTTTTGCATCATTCTGAGCCAGTGGAGATATATAGGTAGAGAAGATTCCAGTAGTAGCCCCTTAGCACCAATCACACCACGCAGCCAGTCACTGAATCCACTGCTCTGGCAGGTAGGCATTCAGAAGCTGCCACACACCTGAAGGACATTCTGCATTATCTTCTATGTTGCAAATGGAGACAGGGGACTATTCTGATACCAAGTGAGAATACAGAATTCACATTCTTTTACAAGACAGGATGCATTTCCGTGTTTCTGCCACACAGACAAAAGAATCATGCATAGCAGCTTGCAGAGCCAAAGTTATCTGGCATCACTTAGAGATGATGACAGAACTCGAGTCCAAGTTCCACAATCCCACAACTCAAGAATAGAGAAAGTGTGTTTTTATAAATGTAAGAAAAGAAGCACCGAGCATTCAAAGAGAAATCTCCAAATAGACATGACCAAAGGGCTAAATGACATCACACAGGTATTTTTTAACTATCTGGCTCCATTTCTTCCAACGTTAGGATTCTAACCAAATGCTTTCTAATGTGCCCAGTATTTCATAAAGCCATGTTGTAGATTCCTTTATAAAACAAGAGGGAGTATTTGGTCAGATCAGTCTCTGCTACAATCTCACTGGGGGATGCCCCAAACTAGATCTGAAAGTGACACACGCAAGAGACATATTCTCTGTGTCTCCTTTGTATGCTATATCATTCCTGTTTTCGTGATTTGTTATGAGCATCTAAGGGTTGGCTCTGTGTTGGCCACATCATAATTTATTAAGGAAACTTAATATCTTGTGACAATTCCTTCAATGTCTTTCTGTTCAGTGTCCTCAATGCTCAACATTTAACCCAAGAGGAAGCTTCCACCCAAGTTTGCTTGTTAAACAATCCATTACCAGCTGTCCCTGCTGTTGAATGAGAGTCTTCTTTTGGTGATTGGGGATATTCCCCAGGCCATCCATTCTCAAACCACTGCTCTTTCTCAGTAGCTGTTTCTTCCATTGTACTACTAGGGATTGCCTGAGCTGTGAGAAGAATGTCAATTGTGAGCCATGATTGTCCAACTTCCTTAACAACACATATCCTAATACTTTAAGGCCATATACACATGGGAGAAAAGGTAGAAAAGGAAAGCAGCAAGGAGAGAGATTATTGGTATTCTGAAAGAGATATTAGAAATCAGTGGCCCAATCCTTCAATTTTTCGGATAGGAAAACTGGGACCTAAAGTAGTTTTGCTCAGATTAAAACAAAGTTAGGACTGGACCACAGTCTATGAATTCCCAGTATGATTCTTAGGTTCTTAGTTTACCATACTCTATGGCCTCATATATCCTTGTCTGAGAGAACAGTGTGTTCAAAGAATTAACCTCTTTGCTGCTGTGATTTGGGGGGAGGACTGTATTATATATACCAACTGATGACAAAATCAGCGTGGTGGGAGGCCTTCTCAAATGGTGGTCACATAATCCATGATCACATGCACTGGAAATGCACCAGCAGTGGATTTGCCCAGCATGAAAGATATTGACAATGACTGGCACATTACGAGGTTACGTCTACATGGCATCCAAAATTGCCAAAATTACTTTTTAACAAAATTAAGTCAATGGAAGAAAACTATTCTAGCCAGTGTTTGGCATTATATAAACAATAGGAACGTGTGGCAAGCTAAAAATGCCAACCCCTTGGTGTTGTAATTGTCCAGTTTTGAAAAGAATAAAATGAATGGAATAAAACTGTATCAGGGTACCTTTGGGAAAAATCAGAAAGCTACTGTCATTTTCATTTATAGCAACTAATAGCAAATTTTTAGTTCAACAAGAAAATGAGAGCCTATAAACTTGCCAAGCCAAAGTATATTTTGCAACTGGTAAAACTGGGTTGTATTTCAAAATTTTAGAAAAAGATATGTGTGATTTGATAATAAGAAAAATCTTTAAAAAATAAAACTTGTGTCCTCATTTTACCCTTGCACTGGCCAAAGCATTCCTGGGGTTAACTGGTTATCCAGAGGGAGGAAAAAAAAGTCCGAAATCTTCAGTTTTACCTCCCACTGACTAAATCACTACCTCCTGACAAATAATGAAGTTAGAAAAACTATGAGCCTAATTACAAAAAAGGGGAAATGAACCCAAACATAAACTGCTTCTTCAAAATTTTTTAGAAAAGAAAGAAAAAAAAAAGACAGAAATGCACGCATGCGCGCACACACATGCACACACTTTTTATAAACGTAATGATCCTTTAAATACCCAGTAACCCTTGCTGTTTTCAACATATGGATTAGCAGAGTATAGGATTTCCATTGTCAAGTAAGAAAGTTGACTCTCTTCTAGGAGTTGTAATGTTCTTTGATAAACCCCAGAGGTCACCAACCAGAATCTTTATGTTTGCAAGTACTGATAAGAGAATTGTTGTAGTGGTTACTGTTTTCCCTTTTCCTCTGTGAGGTTCTGTCACATCTGGCTTTTCAACTACCCTCCAGGAATGATGCCCCCCACCACCACCACCTTCTGACAATGGGCTCATTAATTCCAAGCCTCTCATGTAGCTGGCTCCTTTTTATGTTCAAATGGTCTTAAATTCTAAGATACACTCTTAGGTTCCAAAGGGGATTGGTATGGAATCCCATTCTGAAGAGACTTCTGCTTCTCATCGCCTTCTTCTATCAGAAGATTCCTGTTAACTACGCCCATAGTCCTCACACAAAAATAAAATTTACTGGGATAAGTAATGAGATGCAGGCCTGTTGGGCGTATTCAGTACAATGCCCAGGACTTAAAACCTATGTCCTAATTGATGTCTGAAATGTTCTTTTGTTGTCTGAAGGCATCCCTCAAACTCTGGCGTCTCCCTTTGGTTTCTAAGTGGCTGCTTCTTACATTCTTGCTTTAGGAGTATCCAAGGCTAACAGAATGATAGTTAAACCATAGTTTTGAAGATGCTACAAGGTGTTACCCTAAATTAAAGCTTCTTTTATTCCAAACATGATAGGCATATCGCCAAGAGAGAGGTGAAAGAAGAAGAGTATATACTTCTTACTTTTTTTTTTTTTTTTGTCCCATCCTCACAGACCAGTAGTGAGACTTGAGATTGTTTTGGAAAACCTGAGATGTTGGCACGTAAGTAGAAATAACAGCATCAAAGCCTTCCCCAAGTTACTCTGGGCTTAAAAGCAGAAAAAGAACAGTCACAGAAATTCAGATATAGTCTCTATGAGCTACTGACCTTCCTCCAAAGAATACAAGGGATGCATTTCTACAATGCAGTGAGGAACAGAATGTAAAAAAAGAAACTGATTCACCAGAGATCTTCACAGAAAAGAAGGATTCCAAAGATCATCACACTTGTCAAGCTCTCTTTCCAGGCCCCACTGCTCAGCACCAAAAGATACATCTTCTTCACACACTTCCATAAACACACACAAATCACCCAAATGGAACCTCGAGGAATCTCTAACACAAAAGACAAACATATCTCAGATCTTTTAAAAACATTTTAACCTTTCCACCATTTTGACCTTTTGGGCAACCTAACCAGTTAGCATTTTTCTCCCAATTTCTAAAACTGGTATATAGATTTGGCAGCTCTGCATGCTCTGTGGATAAAAGAGATGACTGTATAGAAATAGAAGATGTGGCTAACGTCTTAAACAAAGTCTTCCCTATTCTTCAGAAGGACTTCATTAAGTCATGGACACCAGCACAGCTGACCATCAGCCTCCTTACTTGTGCTTGCAGGATGCTGAGCCTCCTCTTCATCATGATGCTCATGGTGAATGAGAGGAGAGTGTGGTTCACGGGGCCAGGCCTCTCCGTTCGTGCTGGTGCCACTTTGGTCCACATCTGCCGTGATGATGGTTATATACACTGTGACTTTTTATCAACCAACCTTTGGTGTTGTGTTCTTCCATTAAAATGCATGCTATTTAACAGTGCCATGCCTAAATAGGACCTCCGAGCATCTATGCTCAATACTTTTGAGTGACTCCACTCATCTCTCCCAAGAGAAAAATCAATGGGCAGGAAATTTCTTAATGATCACCTGTTGTTCTACTATAATCACTTTGTCAAGGGCAGCACCGTAAACCATGCTAATGTGTTCATTTTTATAATAAAGCAACATAAAGTATCTTGTGCCCAGATGGTATGATTGATAAATGACTCCTAGGTCGAACTGAGTATCCTCATGAAAGTTAAGAATTTGTGATGAGACATGAACTACATTTCCCACCATGTCCTGATGACTGACCTTTGCAGCATCATAGACTTTGAGGGGAGGAAAAAAATCTTTAATGAAATATGCATAACCCATTACCAGTCATCCTTGTAGTAGTCTGAAGTAATACTCCTGGATTCGATTCACCGGGGCTCCGCGAGGTCCAATCCTGGTTCTGTTTTGGGTGGTTAAAAAGCCGTGGTGTGGTTGGAACTGTGATAATGATGATTGAAGCAATTAGGAAAATGTTAGCTCTTGAGCCTTCAGCACTTGTTTTGCACATCTCTCCCTTCTTTGGTCTACACAGTGAATCATCTATACCAGCTCGCATAGATGGTTGAGTGGAAATGGAGGGAAAGCAGAGAGGATTTCAGCTTGATTCAGCCATATTGTTAAGCACCTCAGTGTCCTCTGCATTCTGTCACAGAATACACTGGGCTCAGAACATGAGATTTTCCGGAGAAAGCAGCCAAAGCAGCTGCGGCAGAAGGAAGAACAGCTTTGCAAACACCAGCCCTCCACCGAGGAGAACCAAGAACATCAGAGTTTTTGCCCATCCATGCAGTCTGTAATGGCCCTGTGCGCTTGAAAGCCCAAGGAATTGGTATCACTGGCAAGTGTGCTAGACCAAGACCCTTAGGCTGAAGAGGTAGATACCTGAACATTATACCATGATGATATGATCACTTTATTTCATTAGTAGTTTTGGTGGGGAAAGGCATACCCTGAGCAACCATGGATTTCCTACAGATGATTGTAAGAAAGAACATCTACCTATAACAGCCATATGATTTAGCTGTACATTTCTGAATGTTTAGCAAACACCTATGGTATTCTCATCAAATACAAAGCATTTCATGAGCAAGCCATTCATAGCCAATGAGAGAAAAACAAGGTTCATACATTCAGTAGAAAAGCACCATAGGTCACCAACCACCAAGGCAGCTCCCGGAAAAAAAAAAAGAGGCATACATCCACCAGAGGCCTGATACTGTCACCCAAAATGATAAAGCTGGAGTAGGAGACGCACCTGACAGAAGGATCATGACAAAATTAGGATCAGTTGCTCTTGTGAAAATATTATGTACAAACCCATCCTAATTCTCTCAAACTTAATTTTGATACCCAACTAATACAAAATTCTTTTCGGAACTGTAATACTATCAGCTTGACTTCACAAGTGAAACAAGTTGGGTTTAGAATCATCATCCACATTCTTAATAAGCATGAAAAAGCGGCAGTTGTCTTTACCCCTACAGAAGAAAGAAGGCATTCTGCTGAATTATGTGCACAGGTGCCAAGCAGAAAAGTGAACTGAAATTGGAAAATATGCCACAGAGATGAAAAACACCAAGGGACGTTTTCCTCCGGGAACTTGATCACACAATTTATTTTCAGGTTGATCTGTTTGGGTTGCCACCCAAGAAAACTGAGTTTCTCAAGTATCAAGACCATATCTTTACTCATGGCCCCACCTGGAAGATGGAACCACATCCTGAACCCAGAAGACAGTGTGACAGTAAAGCTCCAGTGTTTTTGGTTATTTGGTTTTCTTTCTGAAGTTATTAAAAAGAGTTTCCTTGTTTTATAGACCAAGCTCTGCAGTGGTGTCTGGGCTAAAGAATACGCCATTTAAAAGCTTAGATATAAAGCATCTAGTTCATCTTGAGTATTGTGGTATTGATGCCATATAGTCAGATGCCTCAAAGCCCAAGCTATATTTTTGGACTCCTCCCTTCCTGGGTGCTGTCCATTTGGGGACAGTCCTCTCGGGTTTCAGAAGGACAGTCAGAACTTCAGTGACCTGAGAGAATATAGTCACACTGCAAAGGTCAACCTTCTCTAAGGACAAGAGTGACGGAGTGATATGGTGGAGTCAGTTCGGAATTCTCGTCTCTGTTCAGCAACATCTCAGATCATTACAGATATGTCTAGGAAACCCAGTCATCTAGCTAAATATTAGACTGACCTTTGCATGTTTTTTAAGGGATGTTTTCAGCTCGCTTGCCATCTCTGTTCTCAAAGTTTTATAACTGTCACAAATTTGTATACTATTATGCAGTATTTTCGCTATTTGTTTTTAATAATTGGCACTGTTTTAATTAAAGCTCAGCTGATGTTTGTCCTTCCTTTCAATGTCTTTCTGTTATATTGGTGCCCTACTCATTTTTTAAAACTAGATTTGTTTCCTTGATTTCAACCAAGTTTTGATGATGATTATTCTTGAATTCTGGTTCCCAACTTTAATCTGTTCTAGGGCCATCTAAGTCTTCAATGTAGAATCATCTACAACTTTTAATTAATATCCTCCCACTCACATTTTATTGCTTCAATAAAACAGTTTGAAGGCAAGAGCTCTGCCTTTTTTCATCTTTGTGTTCCCAGCACTAAGCACAGTAGGTACACAATAAATACTTGTTGTAATGTTTTACTATGCTATTGTCTGACAAAGCTCAATAATTCAAGGAGAATCTGCAGCAGCAGACCACATAAGTACATGAAACAGAAAGAACCTAAGGCATTAGGAGTTTTATAAATATTTTCCCCATTTCTCCTCCAAAAACATTTTGACTTCCATTTTTTTTAAAGTCATTTTTCTTCCTTCATAATCTTACCAAGATATAACTAAAGTGTGATCAGTCATAGGTATATGCTCATTTTCCACATTAACTATTTCCCAAGGTAGACACTATTGGGCATCACTCAGATTAATCAGCAAGCCTTGCATAAATGGTTCTACTGTAATTGATTATTCTTACTGGTGCTGGAGATAAAATCTTCATCATCATCAATGCCTGATCCAGAATAATTGGGGTGTTTGTCTCTTTCATCTTCATTTTCTTCAGTTGGTTCCCAGCCTGCTGAGATGATATTTGAATCCGTACCTGTTGTGGTGACTTATGTTAGTGGCTGAACTGGATGCCAAGCAACCCATTTGACAAAGGAAGAAAATCAGGCACAGAATGTATAATGGAATTCCCAACATTTCAAGAAGAGAATGAGACATCTGACTTGTGTACTCCCAGATTCTTATATTCTGGTCTCTGAAGGCTAATGCATAGATCTAAAGACAATTGGCTGTGACCTTCACAACTGAACAATCTCTTTAAGAAGTAAAAAGAATAAATATGGACAAAACCCAACCAGAGAAACAAAAGAAAAACAGGCCAATAAACACTCCCCCCTCCCATGCTTTCGTATTATTAACTTATTAAGCACGTGCCCTTAAAGCGAGGGTGTCAAGAATAGAATGGAAAGGTTTCACACGTGCCTATTTGTTTTGTCAGCCACCTGCAGAAAATTTTCACAATCTAAACACATGTCCGTCATTTTTAAAATCCCATGGGTGTATTCACGATTTGTTAATTCATTTGTTGACTTCTCCAGCATCATATCACCAGAGCTCTGAGCACAAGCTGAGCTACCATCCCAACAACAGTGCAGCGCCCAGCCATAATGACGTTAGTCACTTCACAGAGAAATCATGCCTGGCATTTCTTAGTCAACCAAAAGGGTCAACTAAAGTGGACTGGAGCCAAGATTCTGAGAAATTCTCACATTTTCCCTTCTGGACACATCACAAAAAAGAAGATGGAGACCCTCTGCCTCTTCTCAGTGGTTGCTGTAGAAGGAGTCTCTTTCCTGAAAAGGGGTTTCCTATACTTTGAATGAGAGTTTTGAAGCGACCATTTGTCTTTTCTTACTATCAGTGGCTGCCCCAAGAATAGTTCCACTGATGGAAAGTTTCTATATTTTTCTAGCTCTAGCTATGCTATTTTACTTTCTCTTGGAAAGTCAAGAATTTTTTTTTTTTAAAGATTTTATTCACTCATTTGACAGAGAGAGACACAGCGAGAGAGGGAACAAAAGCAGGGGGAGTGGGAGAGGGAGAAGCAGGCTTCTGGCAGAGCAGGGAGCCTGATGCGGGGCTCAATCCCAGGACCCTGGGATCATGACCTGAGCCGAAGGCAGACGCTTAACGACGGAGCCACCCAGGCGCCCCAGAAAGTCAAGAATTTTTAATGACTTTTGTCACTTTGGAATATCTTTCAGAGTCAAAATTTTGTTCTGTCATCAAGAAAGATTGGTTTCCTTTCACAGTGCTCTTTTAATAGCCTCCTCCAGGCCTGTATTAATTCTATAGAATAGAAAGAAGAAATCTGCTTATTAATGCTATCAAATCAAACATATGGGTCTCCGAGCTCATGATCCTTTGAAAGTCATCAAAAACATTTGTGAAACTAGAATGGACTTCAGGCTTAGTATCCCTGAGGTCAATGAACTATTGAAACTGTCAAGAGATCTTATGAAATAAGATAATAATAACTCATTACCAGCCATTATCGTTGTTGTGTGAAGATGATTCTTGGACTCTGATGGTTGAAACCACCATGAAAGCCAATCCTGGGCTTCTCGCCTCTTGGTTGCTGTTTTGGGAGTTGTACCACTAGAGCTCATCGAAGCTGTTGTAACCATAATTGAATCAATGGTTGAAAGGTTAATTATCAGTCCCTAAGAAACAGCACTGTATATGCTTCTACTCTTTTACCACTCAAGAGAGTCATCTATACTTCATATAGATGGTGGGAAGAAACAGAAAAAGCGCACAAGTCCCACTTTATTTTCGAGGCCCATACTGCAGGTCATAGAATGTCAGAAATGGAAAGTCCTTAAATATCATCTGGTTCATGATTCTTATCTTAAAGAGGAAAAAACTGTGTTGGATGGAATTTGCCTTGTCTGGAGTCAGAAAGGCCGAATGACAGAGAGCATGACAGCAGTCTTTGAATTTTGAAAAACTATAATGTAGAAGAGGGATTAAATTTTTGTCTGTGCTCCCAAAAGGCCAAACTAAGGGCCTGTGGTGATCATTGTCAGGGGAACAAATATTCTCCCAAATGTTGGATTTAAAAGGTTATAATCTGGACTATCCAACGATGAACTTCTTCATAAAGTATTGTGTTCCCCACCATCAGAAAGATCACTTAGCAGGAAAATTTTGTAGATCAAATGACTAGAAGTGTTGACTGAACTAGGCTATTGAAGATCCTCTCCAAATCTGAGAGTCTATGCTTCTGAAACCAAGCTCTCCAGAGTCCTAGCCCTTCATGTTCTACACACTCTATCTTGGCCAACCAATATCATTCTCTAAGAATTTAGGGTATGATATTTCTGCCAGCAATCCCAGACACATAATCCCAGCAATCCCCAACACACAGAGAAATGCCACAAGAAGGGGAAGATAGAAAAAGATGCCTTTCCACCTTTTTCCATTTAGTGTCCAGATCCTCCAGCAATTTTGCCCATGGTCATTTTTTTATACCAAAACTATATTTTGCAAAGCAGAACAGGACATTTTGAGTCCGTTTTGAAAAGGTGGTAATCAATCAGGAAAGATGGACAGAAATGAAGTGACCCAAGGATCTCACAAATAAGATCAGAAAATAAGAGCCCTGGTTTGAAAACTTCCCAAGACCGCCATTTCTGCCACCATGATGTGCACCAGAAGAATATTAAATAGTGGATAAAAAACTGAAAAAAAAGTTGAAGCAGAGAAGCTGAAGCCATCATTAAATCCCCAAATACAAAAGTATTTGTGATTAGATTTCTTTTTTTTCAGCTTTCAAGAAAGCCCAGAAATGGCCCAGGATGAAGCACTGACAAGAAGACTTTTTCCTTCACAACATTTGTTCTATGAAGATAAGCATTGTAATTTAACATTTAAAAATAGCATATTCTTTATTCTGCGTCCCCCCCTCCAACATGACCTTTAGCACCATGATATGAAATCACAACATAACATCAGCACTGTTTTCCTTACATGAATATTTGTTAAAATAAAATATACTTTATTCAACTAAACAAGTGTTAAGGACCATTTTTATTACTCTCCTTCTGCAGAAAGAATGCCCAATTATTTTGAAATATGGCCATATCCTCCACCAACAAAAGTTAATAAGTGAAGATATGCCTGTAATCTCCCATTGTTATAGGCCTGGAAACTCTTCCCACATAAGCTCGCAGTCCAGAATACTTTGCAGGGATTTAGAGTTAATCATCAAACATCCAGGCATCCTAGATTCTGATGGAAAACAACAGGTCACTCCTCCACTTTACAGCTGAGGATTGAGAAGTCCAAACAAGTACACAGGGCCTACACTTTCCATCCATAAGTCAGTATTTCCCTCTATTGTTATTGACTGTGATAATTAGATCAGCAGAAAGTAGGAGTATCCATTTTCTTTTTTTTTTTTTTTTTTTTTTTTTTAAAGATTTTATTTATTTATTTGAGAGAGAGAGAATGAGAGAGAGAGCACATGAGAGGGGGGAGGGTCAGAGGGAGGAGCAGACTCCCTGCAGAGCAGGGAGCCCGATGCGGGACTCGATCCCGGGACTCCAGGATCATGACCTGAGCCGAAGGCAGTCGCTTAACCAACTGAGCCACCCAGGCGCCCGGAGTATCCATTTTCTAATAGACTTCTTTCAAGAGGATTTGTTCTAAAGGAATCTCCTAATTAAAGCTCCTGAAGGAAAACTAATTCTGATTCTATGTGCATGCTGCCAAAAGGAAAACAAGTAGAACACAGAGGAGTATCCAGTTGTATCCCCAGATCCACAGGCCTCTCTGATAAACAAAATGGTACCAGATCCCAATTCCCTAAGGATCAAGACAGGACATCAGTGCGAAACTTCGACGTGATCATGGATGTCCTTCTCCTTATACTGAAAAACTTGGCATTCAGGACAATGGATAAGCAGAAGACATAGCAGTTTACCTGTTGTTGCTGTTGCTGTGTGATCCCGAGTCTTAGGCTGTGAGTTACCAAACCAGGACCACATCCAATGATTTTGCTCCTGAACTGCTGCGTGGCTGTTTGAGTGCACAGTTGAAGTAACTGGATCAATTATGAAAACACCATTTAGTGAGATCTTTCTACAAAACCCTTACTCTCAGCTCTATGTATATATAACGTGTCTCTATTATAGAGCAAAGATTAGAAAAGAAAGATTGAGGCCTGGTTTTATCTTTCCAGTCTCCTAAAGTCTCACATGAGAAATGCAAATTCTGTATGGGTATCAATTCAGAGCTACTCATTCTTCAAACAGAACCCTCTGGACACAGGCTCAGAGCAAAATCAAGTAGCTACTTAACAACCTGTAAAGGAAAAGAGATTTTATATTTACTTGATGAGGTGACCCAGCCATGGACTGAAGGTCTTTGATGCAACGTTTCATAAAGTTGCTTTTATTCATTTGTTTTTGGAGTGTCTTTAGAGGTTCTTACTTGTATCTTTTGGGCCTATCACTTCATGCCGGTAGCCTATGATGACAACTGGCATTTCAAAGCTCCACCCACACTCACGAACTTCAACTCAAGCTCTATGCTTGAGCAGGAACCTTGCAAAGGGTGTGTGTTCAAAATGTTGAAATCAGATAAAGCTTTGTCAAGTCTCCATCTATCACCTTCTGTCACTTGTAATTCTAATTCAGAATGTGTTTCCAGAAAAGAAACAAAACTGCCCAAGTTAGAGAAATTCTGGATGCTATTCAAATTAGAGAAAGGATAATCAGTGATATTTTGCAATTTGAAATTTCCCATTTGACTCTCAAATAGGACTTGAGGCCAGAATGTTTCCCCGTGGAAGAAGAATAGCAAAATCGTCAGGATAAACATCTAAACCAGTTGAGATTTTTAAAAGCCATTTTGAGTTATAGGCCCCTTTGAAAATCTGATATAAGTTATGACTTCTGTCCTCAAAAAAGTGATCTGACACATACACATTCTCAAAATTTTGTATATTATTTCAAGCTCTTGAATGCCTTATGGCCCATCACTGAACCTATTGGAGGTCCATGAACACCAGGTTAAAAACTTTGACTCTAGATACACCAAATGTCAACAACCTGTGCACTATGCTCCATGTTACAAAGGGCACATTGGCAAAGAATAGAAAATAGAGACATGGGAGCCAATTTCACCAATGATGCCCCCAGATAAACCCAAGCATCCCCCTGAAAAATTCTCAGGCACCCCATTCTGCCCTCAGAAACTTTATTAAAGACACAGAGCTCCTGCCACCTTCACCCTATAGAAGACCAAGAAGAGACCAACAGGAAGTAAACATACCAGAGCAAGATAGAAATAGGAATTATTTCTATTTTCCTGAAAGGAGTCATATGAGATTTGGGGAAAATGGAAGGAGCTACTGTCTAGCCAGCAGAGTTTCCAATTGTCCCCACCCAAGTAGGCGATGCCAGACCAAAAATATATATGTATATATTTCTTTGACACCCAGAAAACAAGGAAATAGAGCGTTCCAAGGTAGGAGTCTCTGCTTCCTGAATTAGTTTAGGTTTCTGGATTCCAGAGAATACCAGATCACCAATAGAAAAGAGGCTGACGACATGCCTCCAGGAAGCCTCTTCCAAAAATAACATTAATAATAAAAAGCCTGCTGGAAGTCAAAACCTACCCAGATGGTTGTTCTTACTGGCTTTCCCTATTGCCATCCACTAAGGACCCTTAAGGAAGGAATGAGCCAGCCAACCTAAGATGCACTTCTCTGTCCTCAGCCAGACCTCTTCTTGACATCTGTTCTTCTGCAGGCATTAGGGAGGATTTGCAATCACTCATCCCCACCAAGACCCACCTTTCAGTCTGATAGTCATGAAGCTTTGGGAATCTCCTCACTGGGCTCAGAAACTGGGGTCTATTCAGGAACTTACCAGTAGTCATTTTTTCTAATATGCCAGGGGCTGCTTTCAAGTTTCCACCCGATTTTTTTTCTCCGACACTCTTCTTTGCATGAATGGATTTATCTGGAGCTACCATTGGCCATTTTGGATGCTATGGCACTTCAATGACTCTCAGGTTAGCCCTGGACTCACCCTGTTGGACCACTGAGTCTCTTCCCAAACTACTAAGAGAAACTTAGCTAAGTGCTTTGGAAAGAGAAAAGCACAATTCTTTCCTTAACCCAAATCCTGAACTATGTTTTAGTGAAATCTCAAAGCATTCCTTCTCCTTGGTTTCTGAACAGCAGATGGGCTCCATGAAGGTCAGTCCAACTCTGAGTGCCCAGTAACTAGAGCACCAGCATAGAGAAGACCTCAAATATTGGTTACTAGCTTACAAATCCTTATTTCCTTTCAGTACTACTGGTACTTACCACTGGATCCCCAGCATTAGAATAGGCTTGGTACATACTAGGTCCTCAAAATCTGTATGCTGACTACCTAACTTGGGCAGGAAATGTACAATCCTAAAAGATGTGCTGACTGTTCATTAACTGTCCTTGTTGCCTTTCTAAAGTACATGTGTAATACTCACTATTTGATATAGGCTAATAATGGCTTCAATGTGAATTTCACCTAGTTCCTAAAAGAAATATTTTGCCACGATTTTCTTCTTTGGTAGGAAATAGTACTTTGGAGTAGACTTGATCTGCCTCTTGCTGAGACCACTAATTGCTACGTTTGCCGACATCTGACAAAATTGCATGCTCTGATGATAGGCGCCTTCCATATGGTTACTTTAGCAAGGCAGGGGACTCAGGAGCAGCCAGCAGCCGACAGGACAGCCTGCTGGGTTTGCAGAAGCTCCTCTCCAGAAGGGTCGTCCGTGGGATGATAGACAACGAGGTGACACACTCTCCAGAAAGCCAGTAATCTGGGAAAGCCTGAGCAGTTTGAAAACATCTGCTTCCTGAAAATGCTTCAAAGGATCTGCAGAGAATGACCAGACTTCGGGCCCCTTTGTACTGCGCCCCCCTCCCCCACTTAGCAAGCTGCTCATAGAAATTTAAAACACTGTTGAGCAAGTAACCTTAGGTTAAATCATAGTGCTCTGAAGGCTGCCCTGGCTTCTGGGTGACAAGGCACAGAAAAGGGCCCTATGCTGAGCATTCACAAACCAGTGAATGTCTGCCACACTCTTTGGAGACTAGAGTCCCACCCTCTAGGAGCCAGAGCCAGGACAAAAGAAAATCCACACCATACTAGGAAAGCTGCGCAAGAGGCAGATGCCCTACTTCGGTTTGAATAATCCTCCACAGAAGGAATGCAGCCAATCTGGAAACCTGTTTTAAAACAAACCATAGGGAAAAAGCAAAGCGGGAAGTGAAGAAGGAGGCCAGAGGGAGAGGCAAACACTTTCCAATGAAAAGTGGAGCACAAAGGGCAAAACCCCAAAGAAATCGAAAGCAATGTTGACATATTTCCGCTCTCGGAGTCCTCAAGTCATGAATTATCCACGTTACCAAGCAAGTATTAACAGCCTTCCCCTCCAGGCTGGGATAGACAACTTTTAAGCAGATTGGATATGATCAGATAACTCCTTCAGATATGCTTCCTTAGACCAAAAACAAAGGAATTGTTTAGTAAACCAGGGGTGATGAGTAGGACTGAATATTGCACCATCAATAATATCGCCTAAATCAAGTTAAAACATAGAAACATGAAGTTGAAAAAAGCAGATGTGATGGTATGCATCCATTAGGATCCCAACTTTATGAAGACAATCTTATCCAAAGGTGGAAAAGAACAAGAAGGAAACATGTAAAAGTAAAAATCCCTTCTGTAACGTGCTTGAATTGTCACCACATCCCTGGGACAAGACTTCCAGTATGGCAACTTCTTATCCCCAGGGAAGCAAAACAGAGGCATAGGTGGAAAAAAAAAAATTGTAGGCAGTAGCAGGCTATGCATACAGGGCACGGGCTACCATAATAGCCTCCCTCCCCAAACGACGGTCGTCTCCAACTTCTCGAGACAGGAGACAATCAACACATAAGAGTGCAGATCACCCAGGAAGATCAGAGACGGTTTTGTAAACAAATCGCCATTGGAAAGCACAGTGATTCATTCTCCTTACTGGTAATGGGGGTATGCTCTGTGTTGTCAGGCACCCCGGTACTGTCTTGGTCCTGGGTCGGGTATACAGTCGGAAGGTGGGTGTGGAAGATGTTGTAGCCTCCCGAAGTGCTCCTCTCGCTGGAGGATCCGCTGCTCACATCATCGTCAGTGGGGCTGCTGGGGTTGATGTCTTCAGGGTTCGTTCTGTATTCACCCGTCTGGCTGTAGCGGGTGCCATCGCGGTTGACAATGGCTGGGGAGAAAGGGAAGGCACTTTCAGAACTTGACAGCTGACATTTTCTTTCTTTCTTTCTTTCTTTCTTTTTTTAAAAAAATATTTTATTTATTTATTTGATACAGAGAGAAAGCACAAGCAGGGGGAGTGGGAGAGGGAGAAGCAGGCTCCAGGCTGAGCAAGGAGCCCAATGTGGAACTCGATCCCAGAACCCTGGGATCGTGACCCAAGCCAAAGGCAGACGCTTAATCGACTGAGCCACCCAGGCGCCCTAACATTTTCTGAGTATAGGAAAGACTATGGATTATCATATAAGACAGTGACTTCAAAGCTATTTTTCTTCGTTATTAAGCAAAACAACACCTAACTATCTGTCTAGTGGACAGGGGCGGGAAGTAAGTGAGGCACTAAGAAAGTCTACCCTCCCCCCCCCACCCGCACACCCTGGAAATGGGGAGGAGGGACGAGGGTGTGTTTGAAAGTCCCCATGTTTGAATCCCAGCTTCATGTGCCCCTAGACAAAGCTGGTACCGAGCTTCAGTTTTGTCATTGGTGAAAAGGGGATGGTACTACCTTTTGCTATGAGCACTATATGATACATGGTTTGTAAAGTGCTTAGCATAGGATTTCAAAGTGAGTTGGTCTCAATAAATGATAATTCTCCCATTGGTTCCTATTCTCCCTTCTCAAGTACATGTAAAATCTGTTGCTATTAATTCCACCTACTTCTAGAAAGGATTTGAAGTAGGAAACGAAGAGGTTAGCAGTCTCAATAGGGAATATATATTTGCACATTGTGAAGAATGAGGCTTTTTTTCTAAGGGGCAAATTTTGTCAGTCTAAGATAACCCCTACTCTGGCTAAGAAATCAGCATGCCTAAATGCTGACAGAGACTCTGCCCATCCTCCGTGAGATTCAACCTTGAAATTAAGAGGCACAGAGCTATGTAAAGATCAAAATCTTTGATTTAAACAAGCAAATATCTAGAATGGACAGGAGAAGGAAAAGCAAGACCGAATTCATTCATCGTTCCTCCCTGAAAGGATTTGCTGCCTTCAAGCCTGGGCCACTCACTGCATAAGTGTGCATTTAGCTAAAATTATTTTCTGCTATATTGCACTGGACTAAATGTTCCTTTTGTCCACCTATCTGGCTTGCCCAAGTAGAACTATTAGTAATACATAAATTAAAAAATATTGCAGGGGCGCCTGGGTGGCTCCGTTGGTTAAGCGTCCAACTCTCAATTTCAGCTCAGGTCATGATCTCAGGGTCATGAGATCGAGCCTAGCACGGGCTCCACACTCAACAGGGGGGTCTGCTTGAGATTCTTTTCCTCTGCCCCTCCCTTCGCTTGTTCTCTTTCTCTCAAATAAATAAATAAATAAATAAATAAATAAATAAATCTTTTAAAAAATATTGCGAAGTCTCAAACACCCTGATAATCTCTGCAGATGAAGATCTGATAAAAAAAAAATATGACCAACTTGTACAGGTCTGGACTTTGAAAGGCATTGGTGGGGACCAAGGAAATGGGACATTTACTGAACATGACTATGGTCCTGGCATGCATTAGACATATTATCTTTCTTCATTTTCATTTCAAATCTCACATGTTGTTCCATTATCCAGATGAGAAAACTGAGGCTCAGAGTAAGTCATTCCTTTGAGATCACCCAGGTGGTAAGGACTAAGATTTCCAACCAAGCCTGACTGAGACAGCACATCTCACCTTGTGGTCCTCCCTTTCCATGTGGCACAGGTCAGGGACAATTTTTGGCCAAACAGTGGGGGGCTGGATTTACTTGGCCAGGATGATTCTCATCTCTCTGCCACCCGACACCACTGTTCCCTTGCACACTGAGGGGTCTGGCTCTTAGGAGGCAGAAGTCAGGCCTCTTCAACACTATGACACTTCTCAAAAAAAGCGAGGTTCAGAGGCCAGAAGATCAGGGTTAATAAGTTGACCTCTTTGAAAATTTTGGTTGAGCTTTTTTGTTTCATACAGTGCCAGATGCCTACGTCTTGGGATCATCAAGATGATTTTAGGTGGATGTGGTATAAATAATGTTGAAATCCCTACCACGAAGCTTATGCCCTTTGGAATTATCTTCCAATACACAAATAATCAAACAGAAAATTTAGGGGGCTGGAATGCATCTCCCCCTAACACTAATTAATCTCCCCCATGAGAGAGAACATGCCTCAGACTCAGAACCTTCAGCAGCTAAAATTTAAGAAGACTATTTAATTTGTCCTACATTTAAGTGTATTTTTAAGGATACCCTCTGCTTATGACCAGGGATTCCATTTGCAGGGGTTTGTTTGTTTGTTTATTTATTTAAGATTTATTTATTTGAGAGAGAGTGTGCATGAGTGGTAGGGGCAGAGAAGGAGAGAGAATCTCAAGCAGACTCCCCACTGAGCGCGGAGCCTGATGCGGGGCTCCATCTCACAACACTGAGATCAAGACCTGAGCCGAAATCAAGAGTCGGACACTCAACCGACTGCGCCACCCAGGCACCCTTAAAGGTTTTTTGTTTTTTTTTTAAATAAACATATTTTAAGTAGAAAAGAACAGGCCGATTAAGTGAAAAATAGCAAGTAAATGATTGTGCTATGTACACAGAGGTGCCCAAAAAAGTGCAAGTGGTTTTCAAAAAACTGCAGTTTGAGGAACAATGTATTGGGGTCGACTGAATCGCAGTTTCAAGCCACTGCAGGAAAAGGGGAAGGGACAGTGAATCACAGCCAATGTCCCCAGCCTTGGGCAAATGACTGCTCTCCTGCTCAAATATGAAGCACAGACAGAAAGTTCACCTGATCTCTTTCCCAAGAATGGGGACACTCCATCAAAGTCAGAAGAGATACGTACTTATGGTAATTGGTCCTTCAAAGGCATTGGGCAGCTGTGTGACCGATGTGCAATCTTCTTCGGGTGGAGCTGTGGAGTAGCAAAGAGAAAAAGCATGAGAACTTTAAAAAAAATGGGAGCAAAACTGATGCCCATTTCCATTGGTCAGGATGGGGCTTTATTAAAGCTCTATTTGGTAACTAGACCTTAAAAACTCAGAGAGCTTTAGACTGGCTTTGCTGTTGCAGGAAGAATGGATCCATTTGTGTATGATAGCTTTTATACTGTGTGTGCGTGTGCGTGTGCGTATGTGCGCATGTGCCTATTGTCTGTGCACAAAATGGCAACTTATTTGTTAGGTTGGTTTCTCTCAGTGTTGCTTCTTGACAAAGAGGAAGGAAGAAAGGGTTGGATGGATGGAGGGATGGAGGGATGGAGGGATGGATGGATGGATGGAGGGATGGAGGGATGGATGGATGGATGGATGGATGGATGGATGGAGGGATGGATGGATGGATGGATGGATGGATGGATGGAGGGATGGATGGATGGATGGATGGAGGGATGGATGGATGGATGGAGGCCAGTAGGCAGACTGCTATCACAGGGAAGGCTGTTACCACAAGTATTTTAAGTGTTCTGCCATAAATCACTAGGTACTCATAACATTGGACAGAAACACAAGTTCAACAAAACAGGGCTTAGTTGCTTCCCAGGTCCCAGAAGCATCTTTCCTACAGGTAAAAGTCATGTCCCTTTACCTGCCTATTTCTTTGGCCTCATTGTGAAACTGACAGCTTTATATTCACCTGGAGAAAAGTAGGTTTTAGGAAAAGTCAGTCTTGCAAAGGCTAAGTAAAAGACATCCCAGAAGAGAATCTCAGAGAAAGTCACCTCCTCAGTAAGGCCATTCCTCACCATCCAATCTCAACCAGCCCCTTACCAATCCCCCCCATGTATCACCATCACATCTTTGCTTGCAGTTCTCCTTCTGGCTTACTGCTGTCTCAAATCATCTTGTTCATTTTACCTGATGGCTGTTCATGGCACATCTCCCAACCCCTAACCCCTGCTACCCACCCACCTCTGAAGAACTATGTAAGTTGAGTAGTGATGAGTAGTGACCTCATCTATCTTGGCCAGAACATTTATGTGTGATGGGGTCAGAGAGGCACTCGATAAATACTTGTTGAATGAATGAAAGAGGAAGTACCAGTATAATTCCCATAGGCCCATGCTTCCAGGAAACATACCTAAGATGTTAACCCCCCTGCCAAATGGTCTGCAGTGATAAACAGGTCAAGAAATGTTTAGATAAACCGTGAATGGCAATGCCATAAGAAATTCTTTTTAAAAAGTTTAAGATATATCAGTTTATTTATGCATTTTAAGCATTACTCATGTGACAGATAAAAAAAAAAGGAGCAAAAAGATGAACATGTTCCTGTCCCTGCTTTTAAGAAATTCACAAGGTCATGGGCGACAATAACAATTAATATTTCTTTAGATTTTTACAGTTTTCAAAAAAATGTTCCCAATGATTTCCTCATTTGAAAAGCAGGGCAAATGGCCACCCTGGGAGATCTTAAAGAGTATCTACCCTGTCTGTTCTGGTAACACCACCAGCAACTGGCCTGACCCATGAGAAGCTTCTGATACTTCATGTTGCACAGACCCAGAAACAGGTCTTGGATTATGACTTCTTTGTGGCAGGGATGGAACAACTTTCCCCAAATTCAGGCAATAGTAGTGCCCTGGGAAGGAATTTCTAAGGGTTAGGTTGTAATAGAATGGGGCATCATGTAAAAAACACTAAGACAGTTTTGGAAATCATTAGAGCATTTGTTCAAATGGAGCCTCTTCATGCTCCAGTTCCCCTTAACTTTTATAAAGAACACCAAATCTGGCAAGCACACTATGATGAATGGTGACCCAAATGTGCAATTAATACATTCACGCTCCCATGTCAGATAGCAGGGCCTCACTGACAGTCTTTTATTCTGTTTAATGAGCACTGCACTACTAGGAGCATCGGGCCTGGTGAGCTTTTCCTAAACCTAAGGATTTGTTAGAAAGACTCTGGGGTGGGCTTCTTGGTGGGCTGCACCTCTAAACTGTGTCTCCACTGCCCCAAAATAGCCAAGAGCAATGTTAATTATTCAGTCTAGCCAATTACTCAGTGCCAGATAGGAAGACATCTTCCTCAATGCCTGATATATTCTAGGTGTCCAATAAATATTTGTTGAATAAATGAGCAAATGGATAGACAAATGAATGTAACATCTCCTAAATTCCTCCTTCAACAGAGAATGAAGCATTTTACTGGAGGCAAACTCAAGAAATGAACACATTCAAGCCAGTTCTCTGGGCTCTTAACACGAAGTCACCAGGCTCGTGCTGGGCCTTAATGAGACATGAGGCAATCAAAATCAGAATCACGGGGCCTTTCCAGGGTCTGCCATATTTTCATCTGTAAACCACAGGCCATGTTTTACAAAAATACTGCTGAAACTGTAAGCATATGGAAGTTATCTGCTAAGATTGAGCTGGCTTTGGTCCTTGTAGACCAAAAGGTTTGTAGGAGGTCACATCACTGGGTCTTGACCACCTGTCTGCAACTCTCAAGCTAAGTTGAACTCAAGGACCTTTCCAATGAGATTCTCTGCCTAGAACAGAAGGTTATCAAGATCCATAGTTCACTTAGCACCTCTATCATCTGACTCTAAACCAAGACATTTGGAATTTATTTATCCTCAGATAAACATTCTTCTCCAGCTTCTTTATTTTTTTGTTTCATCATTTCAACGAGATTACCTCCCAAGACAAGAAATACGGCCACTGGTTCTTTCTCGCCCTACTTGCCCAGAAGAGTCCTGACTGCATATAGTTGATCCATAAATACTCTTTTTAAAACTTAAAGAAAAAATTACAAAAGCAGTCTATTCCTATTAAGTAAATTTGGATAAAAGAAAAGGAAAAATCTTCTCCTTAAAATTTACTACTTTAAGACAGCCATTTGGGTAGGAATACACCCCCAGAACTTCTCCAGCTTTTCAGCTGGATTAACACCTCCCCCGAAAAGAAGAGGAAAGTTAATCAGGAGGGTTCACTTCCTCTCTGAGGCTAGACCCAACCTTACAGGCATAACTAAGGGGCAGGGAGACAAGATTCAGTAGTAACTTGTCCGGATGGCTACCATTCCCGGCTATAAAACAATGTGAGCTTCTACCTTTTTGAGTTAAAGTTCTTTCCAGGAAGTGATACTAACTTGTAAAACAGGTGAGACAATGTGGATTCGCAACAACATAATTTATTGCATCCATGCGCTCGGCAAGATTCAGTGGGGGAAGAAAGAGGTAGTACCCAGATACTCTCGAGTATGAGGCCCCACGCTAGCTCAGTCCCACAAGATCAGCCCCTTCATCTAAAACACGAAGTCTTCCCAGAGTCCCCCTCTGACCTTCCGCACTAAGATAAGCTATTGTGACCACATGTTGCTCTGTGTCTACTTCTCTTTTATTTGCATGTGGTTTTTCTCATTATCATGTCATTAGAACGGACATTCTGGGTATGGGTAGGGAACTGGGTAGGGACCATGTACCGTTTAGCCTCATGGGGACTCTCCTCTTTTTGGTTAAACTCCATCTGCATTCCTCACTCATATACCAGGGAAGAAGAAATACTCTATAGTTTTCTTCTCCTTGCTGTGAGTGTCCCCCCAGAGATTTAGCGACTTGCCTATATTTGACATAATGTATTGGCTTCACACACACCATTTCAACTAATCAACCCTGAAACTTTCTCTTTCTCCTAATCTCTAGATTCCTCTTCTGAATTCCCACTCCCATCCCTACTGCTCACGCCACAGTGGGTGGCCGGCATAGCCTAAAGCTACTGACGTAATCTCGCAATTACTTTGATGCTTCTACTTGCATTGAAAACCCCGTGCAGATTTTATATTCTACCACCATCTGTGATATCTGTGTTTGTCTCATGCAAACAATGCCTTACGTCATCATTGAATAACATCTGTGTTTGTCTCATACAATGCCTTTAACCACTTTCCAGCTAATTTAACACCCTCCTTCCCATCTCTAAGGAAAAGGGATGTGCCAGGAAGACATGTCGAGTTTACCTCGTGGTTCCATCTTCCCTCCACACAACCTCAGACCTTCCTAAGGAACAGAAGGCCCAGTTTGAGAAGAAGCAAGTAGTCAAACAACATCTGACTGTTGGCATTCAAAAGCTTGACGTTTGTGTGTTTGACCCTTCTCAAAAGACCCTGAAGATACACGATACATAGAATTCTTGAATTCTGCTGGAGCCTGAATTAGACTAATAAGCATGAGTGTCTAGGGCAGTGGTTGTGATGCAAGTCCCTTTGACAGGCAGAGGGGCCTGGCCTTCAGCCCAGCACACACATCTGAACTTGGCTTTCTTGTTCTCTAGTTGTCAAGGCTCTCAGTTGTTGGGAAAGGAAACTCAAGAAGGTCAAAGGCCTACCGTATATCCTTCCAGCTTTCTCTCCAGGCCCAACATAGAATAAATAACCTCTAAGCCAAGCCATTTGGCTTGTACCGCAATACCATCATTGGGTTCATGTCACTTCCCTATTCAAAGCCTGCAGTGACTTCCCAATCACACTGAGAATAAAATCCACACTCTCTACCATGGCCTACAAGGCCCTATGGGACCTGGCCCCTGCTTACCTCTCTGACTTCATTCCTTGGCATTCCCCCCTTCTGATCGCCAGACTTTATCCACCCTGGCCTCCTCGGTGTCCTCAGAATAAGCCACAATGCTCCCCCATGGCTGGCTTGGCACTGCTCTCCTCTCTGCCCGTGGTTTTCCTCCCTGACACCAGTTGGGGCTCTCTCTCAAACGCCCCTCCTCACAGGCACCCTCCCCGGCCACCTTCCCAGACGAAAGCTTCCCAAGCACTAGGAAGCCTCTTCCTTTGCTTTCTTTTTTATAGCACTCATCACTCTCTGACTTCATATGAGGATTTGACTATTTCTCTGTTTCCTGCCAGCCTCCCTGCCTAGCAGTAAGCGCCCTGGAGATAGGAAGCTTGTCTCTGCTGTGGAGATGTTCAGTGAGCATCTGTTACATGAATGGAAGCTCCATGACTCCCCACTGAAGCCAAGACTGAAAGTGCCATCAGCCACGCTGACAGAGGCTCACGAGCCAAAAGCCACCCCAAACGCAAAAACCATCCACTTGGAACCAACCTGAGGCATTGAAGCAGTACGTGTCATACTGGGAGGTGTTGGATGTGAGGATGTACACCCCTGTGTTGTTTGCAGCACAGATGGAGTTGGGGTGGATACGGGGGATCACCACATGCCCTTCTATGAACCCGTACCTGCAGAAGAAAAGCGAGAGGTTATCCACCTGCAGGGCTGTGATGGGGATTTTGTAACATGCCATCAAATGACATCTCACACAGTGCACTGCATCATTCACTTCACCTCTGAGGATCTTAGAGGTTTCAACAAGTGGGTTATGTGAAATCCAGAAACAACAACCGAGAGAGAAGGAAGGGGACCAATAAGGCTGAGGGAGACAAGGTGATTTTATTTAGAGCTCTTATAAAGAGCTTTAGAAGAAAAAAAAAGATTCATGAAAGAAAAAACTGGCTTTTTTTTTTAAAAAAAGTTTTATTTACTTAAGTAATCTCTATACCCAACGTGGGGCTCGAACTCACAACCCCGAGATCAGGAGTCACATGCCCTACTGACTGAGCCAGCCAGGCGCTCCAAAAAGAAAAAAAACTGGCTTCCCAAATAAAATATGTGGGCAGCAGTGTCAAGTCAGTTTGAACACATGGAGGGAAGTCTGAATCACTTAAGAGGGAAGAACAACCACTTTATGAGGTGAGATCCACTCTGGCTCTCCATCACCTTCATATTTTCCAGAAAATACATGAGATGACCAGCTCCCAGAAGACAGGGCTAGGCGGCTCTTCGTTTCAGTCCACCCAGGTCAGACACGCCTATTTCCCATCCCCTACTCTTCCTTCTTTGCCTCACGTTTTCCTGTGATTCCCTCGCTCCAGGCTCCATTACTGTAAACACAAAGACTTGTTTGTTTATATGCTAGAAACACAGTACATTTTCTTCATGAACATCCCAGGCATAACTTCCATTGCCAGTGGAAGTAAACTGACTGTCATTAAAATGGGAGTAATAGTGATTAAGTAAGTAGATAGCGGTGCCTCATTTAGCTCAGGAATTTTCCAGAGGCAGTTCAGTCAGAGAAGTGCGTCAGCCCCTCTGTCCCTCACCAAGATGTTTCCGGGAGCATGATGGAGCCCGAGGCCCCTTCAGATACAACAGACAGCACCCAGCCTCTTCAATCCGCATCACGGGCACTAAGTGCTCACTCACTGCACAATCTTTCCCGAATATAAAATGCCTCCAAAAATTAGAAGTGGGCGGAGAAAGGGTTGGTGGCAGGGGTAGGGCAGAGAGGACGAAGCTAAATCCAGCAAGTTTCTGAAAGTGCGATGTTGGCTAAAATGCACAGCGGAGAACCTTTTCAATCTTTGCTGCCAGAGTCAACAGTACATAGTGCATCAACCTGCAAGACCCACGGAAATGGCTGTAAGTTTGAAATTTCTAAGCACACAGAACTCGTTAGGTCTATGTTGCAACCATAGCTCGCATGACTAATTCCTCATCTGAAAGGACAGACTGGTTTCTCCAAAGACTCCATAGCTTGGTGGGGAGAAAGAGGGCAATTAAATGTTAATAAGTTTCCATCTATCTGGGAAATGCTACTAATCAGGGTGGGGCAGACAGAAGAGAGTGGCTGCCAAGGTTTTATCCGAGCCTATGAGCCTCTGCCACCTGTCCCATGGCAGAGATCTGATTCACAGCTGCCTGAGCGAAATTATGGAAATGTGTTTTGCAACACTTAATACCCGCTATGGGTGGAAGGATAGGTTTCTCTCGCACCGTTTTTCTTTCTTTTTTTTTAAATGACAACACTCCTTGGTGAGCCTACTCCCCACCCCGCCTCCATCACATTCGGGAGATCTGTGTCACACTGACATTCTAGAATCTGCATTCCCTGTGTAAGTTATGCCTGAGCTGTTGCTACAACAAGCCGACTGCCCCTTGTATGTGTCCCACCATACATGAGTTGGGATATTAAAATTTATGTGTGTATATACTGCCCCAGCAGGTTGCTGTTCACAGGGTGGAAAGAAATGCTCAGCAAATCTATGCGCCATGCTTCTGTCTCCCCCTCGCTCTCAGTCCTTCTGGACAGTCATGAAATTCTTGCCGTGGGCTCAGACGGAGCAGGACTGGCATCTAGACTCCTCCCCATGCAAGCAATGTGGCCCTGGGCGAGTGTGGCACTTCTGCAAGCCTCAGTTGCTTCATCCATAAAGTGGAGGAATATGATCAACCCCGGGTGCAGTCTGAGGATCAAGGGGACGTGGGCGAGTGGGCAGCAGGGTGCGCCCCACCTCTAAGTGTGCGAAGGTTAGCCAGTGGGAGTTGAAAGAACTCCCCTCGCTTTCAGCAGATGGGAACATTTCTGTGTTTCCTAAGTCGGTCTCGTCTGTATTTCACAATCCAAATTCAGTCTAGTAAGTCTACTTTCTTAGGCTACTGGCCGAGTCAGGGCTGTATTTAAACAATTAGCCTTGGGAACGGGATACATGGATCTGCTCATCAGCCTGCCTTCGGCGCAGCCTTCTCCCTCTGCTCCTCTTGGGTTCTCCCAGACCTAGCTCTGAACACACACAGACGTCTGTGCACATCTGCCCTTTCTTTCAGAGCAGTACTGCTGAGTAGAACGTTCTGCAATAATGAAAATGTTCTATCTAGAATCTACATCCTCCAATCTGGCAGCCGCTCGCCATCTGGAGCTCGCCGAGCACGGGAATGTCAACAGTGCCCCGAAGAACCAAAGTGGAATTTTCTTTCATTGTAATTCAGTGTAAACTGCCACATGGGGTTAGTGGCTACCTTCTCAGTGCAGTGTCGGAGTAAAGATTCTTCTTTTCCTTTTCAGCCGAAGAGCCTCCGCTGCCATTCCTAATGTAGGGTGCATGCCTCTGCAACCAAGGGCCGGGATGGGCGTGTTGAACTTACGTTTCATGGTTTGGATAAAGGCTCCTGCAGCTTGACTTTTAAAAATGCAGCTTTGTTTGCATGTGTGCGTGTGTGTTTAAGAGCGAGGGGAACCACGTTATCTCACGTTGCAAAAACAGGGTGGGAAGCTGCTGGCTGGCTGGAAACTTCAGAGCAGTTGCTCAGATTACCCGGAGCTCTTCTAGTGAAAACAAACCAAACCAAACCACCCCACCGTGGCTGTCACCACTGTTAGCTCTTCATGAGCACCACTCACCACAGGCTCATCAGAGACTCAAACACACGGGGCTGCTGCCTGCTGTGAGCGCCCTGAGCAGAATGGCGTGAGCAGGGTTCCAGGGAGCACCGTGATGTCCTGCACAAAGTCTCTCAGGAGGTCTCCTGGGTCCCTTGGACCACTTCCCCTCATTGTAATAATACATCTTAATAATTTTCACGTCCTTTTATTTCTAGGCTCAAACCAGAGGAACACAGAAGAGAAACCAACACATGAGAGACAGAGAGACAGAGAGAGGGAGTTGTTTGAAAACGTTGCTTTGAGCCAAGTCTGCAGAGCCAAGACTCCACCAGGCACATATTTATTTTAAACACTGTTATTTGGTTTACGTTTTCTTGTGGTTCCGACAATGATATTGCATGCTGCTTCAAAGCCGGGAGAGCGCTGTGGAAGCACTTCAGTCAAGAGGATTCCGACCGTTGACCCTTAATGGCCTCCTCTGGGCAACCCCACTATGATTCACAAAGGTGTTTTTAGCCGGCTTTAAATTCCACTTGTCGTACAGGTTCCAGGTTGACTTGGCCAAATTAATAGGTGGGGCCGACCCTTCAGGCAACCATCCATCAGCTGTCAGGGAGGAGCCTCCGAGCTCTAAGCCCCGCCCCCTAGGCCCCGCCCCCGACTTTCCTCCCCTTACCTGCAGGTCTCAAACCCGATACTCAGGGCTTTCTCCATCTGGGCCATGGTGGGCAGGGTGCTGTTGAAAGCCTTGCAGAGGTCAGCGGCCTCTGTCCTGGAGATGCTGTAGCGACCATTTTTCTCCACGTGGAACACACCTCCGTAGCGGCAGGTTATATTCAAATCTGTGGGATGAAACAGAAATGGTAGATGCTTTTGCATAACTTATTGGGAAGGGTAAGAAGTCTGTTTGAGGGGGCGCCTGGGTGGCTCAGTCGTTAAGCGTCTGCCTTCGGCTCAGGTCATGAACCCAGGGTCCTGGGATCGAGCCCCGCATCAGGCTCCCTGCTCCGCGGGAAGCCTGCTTCTCCCTCTCCCACTCCCCCTGCTTGTGTTCCCTCTCTGGCTGTCTCTCTCTGTCAAATAAATAAATAAAATCTTTAAAAAAAAAAAAAAAAAAGAAGTCTGTTTGAGGGTAGATTCATTAAAAACAAAACTTCTCCACTGGCCAGAGCCTTCAACATTCAGTCCAGCATCCCAAAGCACCACACATTAAGCTCAACTCAGAGCTAAGACACAGTAAAGGAGCAGAACTCTAGTATTGTCTCCATCGATTGCTCTACAAACAAGCTTTTTTTTTTTTTTTTAAGATTTTATTTATTTATTTGACAGAGAGAGTGAGAGAAGAGCACAAGCAGGGGGAGCTGCAGCCAGAGGGAGAGGGAGAAGCAGGCTTCCCGCTGAGCAGGGAGCCCGATATGGGACTCGATCCCAGGACCCCAGGATCATGACCTGAGCCAAAGGCAGACGCTTAACTGACTGAGCCACCCAGGCACCCTTACAAATGAGTTTTTAAAAAGCATATGACCTATTTCTGGCTATTAAAGTAATACAACTTGTAGAAAACCGACAAAATTCAGGGAAATAACAAAGGAAAAGCTAGGTCACCACTACTGCCAACGCTTTAAACATTTTGTATCTTCTTTCAATTTTCTGAATCTGTATGTGTGTGTGTGTGTGTGTGTGTGTGTGTGTGTGTATACTTATGTACTTACATAGTTAAAGCAGGACTAAATATACAGTTTTAGATTTGGGCGTCCTTTTTTCCCACTTAATCTTATACCATGAGCATTTTCCCACAATCAAGTGGTGTTACTTGTAACCTCTAACGGCTTCTGGCGGCACCCGGAATAAATGTCCTCTTCATGGCTGACAAGACGTACAGGAGGAGCTGGCTTCTGTCTCCCTCTCGAAACTTTAGCAGCTCACTCTGCTCCAGGCATAAAACTTGCCTTCAGTTCCTTTGGCTATTCTGAGTTCTTGGCCACCTTAGAACACATATCTGCCGTGCCCTCTGTCTGGAATGTTCTGTCTTCAGATCATCGCATTTTGTGTTTTGGCTGCACGTCACCCCCTCTTAGAGGCCTTTCCTGAGCACTGTTATCCAACCCACGTGTCTCCCTCGCTCACCCTGCTTTGGTGTCTCCACAGCAACTTGTTTATTTATTTGTGCATTTAATTATTATCCATCCGCCCTTCCTGTGATAGAAGCTCCAAGAAAAGCAAGGACCTTTTACCTGTGTATTGTGTTTCTCTAATTCTCACAAGAGTGTGACAGAGAGTAGATGCTCAACCAGTATTTACTGAATGAATAAATGGCTCCTTAAAATTTCTTACAAAGCACACCTTCAACATATTGACAGATAGAGCCAAGACCAGTTGTTGGCTCCCAAGAGTTAATGGCATTCAAAATGAAGCCTAATGGCTATCAACCGGTTAAAGGATGATTTAATCCAAGGGCTCCTGTGAATTTTGCAGACATTAATCTAAAATCTCAATAAGGAGCTGAAGAATTATCTACCCGATCCTGTGAAACCATTTCACAAGGCTTCTAAACCTTTAACAGAAAACTCCTTATTTTTCTGGGACTGTATTATCATCCCCAGTTCGCACTCCAGTGAACGCCAACACGGAAAGGTGTGACGTCATTGAAACCGTCCCGGTCGAGTGTGATTCCTCCTGAGCATGTCCTAGAGCCTCAAGCGCAGTCCTTGGCCAAGGAAAAAGCTCACTGACATTTCCTCTGGGCCTACCACAGGGTGGCCTGCGTGCCAGGCCAGGCGCCATGTTGTTAGTTAGAGGCCAGCTCTGGATTCAAACAGAACTGGCTTTAACTCAGACTCCATCCCTCCCTTGGGCAGGTCCAGGGGGAGTCAGAAGATCCTGCTTATGTATCAGTGAGAAAACTGAGGCTCAGAGAAATGAGTTGCCCCAGGAAGTCAGCACTTCTATGTAGAGCCTGTAGTTGACTTCCTGACTCTCAGTTGCTTTGTTCTTCAGCTCTGAGCTGACAGCCAGAGGAGGGGAGGCTTGTTACTGCAGTTTCCCTGGGTCCCCAGCACCTCTGGCGTTCTGTGTTACATCATCTTCCACGAACGCTGACAGGTGAGTTGTATGCAAGTGTGTACGTATTATTTATAGGTAAAGAAACTGAAGCTCAGAAAAATTAAGCAACTTCCCCAAGTCAGCCAGTGGCAGAGCTGGAACCCCATCTCGGGTCCGGGTAGCACCAAAACCCACCCTCCAAACCACTTTGCTGTGTACCTAGGATCCTTCCATGTCATTAGTGCGAGCGTCACCTCTAAAGGGGAGAGGTGCTCCTAGACAACGGCCACATAAGGACGAAGGCAGGGTCGGTATTGCTGAGCTCGACCGACAACAACTGCTTTTTCCCTTCGGAGCAGGAAGCAGGTTCTAACCACCAGGAAACGGTGTCTGATGATTTGCAAAATAAGATGATGAGAGAACCGTGAAACTTCTGTATGATCTTCCTTGACTCTGAAAACACTAAAGCAGCAGCAAGAAATGGAGCTTCGAGAAGACAGAAGCCCACATCGGTTGCTTCTCTCTTTTTGTATCATTAGCACGTAGGTGCTTTTTGAACGCATCAGCACTGCGTGGCCTGGAGAGCACGTGTGATTCATTCCTTTGGGGGCCTTCGGGTGTCCTTCTTCAGCCACTCACACAAGTCTTGGCTGATGAGGCAGGAGGAGCGAGGAGGGAAATGCACAAGGCCCTTTGGAAATATTGTTCGTTGTCACTGACATTTTCAGCTTTGGCCTCTGTCAGCCGGTCTTCACGCAGGGAAAGCTGTCAGGCGGCGGGGACAGCCCTTCCGGCGGCTTTCCTCCCCAGGCCTACAAAAGGAAAACACAGCCTCGCAATCAGCTTCTCGGAGGGGAGGCTGCTCGGGGGGAGGCGGCAGCAGACGCCGGGAGAGGGGCCAACAGCCTGTCACTGCGTGGCCAGAGAGCCGCTGTCCCTCCCGGGTTTAAAAATAAAGCCTGAGGCCTAGACGGTGGTTTGGAGCTGAACAGCAGTTTCTGTCGTATGAAAATTCATTCTCGTTTACCACCTGGCCCCCAGCACATGCAAATGCAAAAGGAACCGAGACTTTTTTTTTTTTTTTTAATTTTTTTAAAGATTTTATTTATTTATTTGACAGAGAGATAGAGAGAGAACACAAGTAGGCAGAGAAGCAGGCAGAGGGAGAGGGAGAAGCAGGCTCCCCGCAGAGCAGGGAGCCCGATGCGGGACTCGATCCCAGGACCCTGGGATCATGACCTGAGCCGAAGGCAGCCGCTTAACCGACTGAGCCACCCAGGCACCCCAGGAACCGAGACTTTTGAATAAAATGCCCTGAGTTCCACAGCAGCAGGCCGCGGGACTTCGGAGACCAGAGGCGCACGCACGCGCAGTGTGAGGGGGCCCGCCCGCGTGCGCGCCCCCAGCGAGCGCGGCCGTGTGCGCGCCTGCCGGCAGCCCCGAGCTCCAGGTCCCGGCGAGCTCGACCTTCGGCCTCCGTGCCCCGGGATGCTGGCCCGGGGGCTGCCGAGGGGGTGAGCGGCTCTACGCAGAGGCGAAGCTCCACGGCTTCCGTCTGTCTTCATCCAGCGAACAAGGTCCAGCTCCTAACCCGGATGGAACTTGGCCACCCGGGCATTGCAAAGATGGTGCCCGGAACTTCGTCTCAGGTCAGCTATCCGCATGAGCCTTCTTAGTTCCTCCCCTCTGGCTCCCTCTTGCCTTCACAGGGACCAAGCCTTCAGGGCTGTGTAGCCTTTAATACTTTATGAAGACTTTCCAACAGGCTTCCTTCACACTGATGCAAACCCCAATTATGACTCCAAAGGATACTAATAATACCAGCAGCAATAATAGTAGCAAATACAGACCGTGCATACATGTGTATATATATATATGCCAGACACCCCTCTAAACACTTCACAAGTACTCATTTTATCCTTAAAACAACCCTATGAGGTAGGTGATATTATTATTCCCACTTTCCAGATACAGAAACCAAGGTACAGAGAAGGGAAGAAACATGCCCAGGTTCACAGAGCTGGTAATGATGAAGCCAGGATTCAAATCCAGCCAGTCTGACGCCATGGGTCCATCAGACTTACCCACTGGGCTACTACGGCCAACCCTGATTGACGTAACTTTTCATGACCTCCCAGCCTCCCCAGTGCATAGCTTCTCGAGAATATTCCCAAGGTTCAGGGAAAGTTAGAGCAAGGTCGAGGCGTGAGTAGCTGAGGACCACAGATGACTGGACAGGGCACCAGCATCACTGGCCGTGGCATTTGCCACACCATGAACTCCTTCCAGAGAAGCAGGACTTCCCACATGTGTGTGCCTCTCTCCTGAGAAAGAGAGGCTTCTGTGATTCGGGATCTGTGGTGACTCAAGAGGCTAATACTGAATGGCCAGTTGCATCTCTCAAACAAGCGTTTCCAACTGAAAGTAAGTCAAGAATGTTTTCCGTTGAGCCCTCTGGTCGCCAATAAATCTCCTGCGTCATGTAACAAGGAAACTGTCCCAAGTCCCTCCCTCTGAGAGACCCAACAGGCAACATTAACTGTTCAAGGCCACTTTGACACTCAGGGAGGAGTCTCTCTGGGGGGAGAAATGCCACCCGAGCCTTTGGAGTGCTCGTGACTATAGGAGGGACAGCGGGATCATGGGGTTCAGCGCCCAGGGGTCTCGTCACCCGCAGGGGAAGAGGTCTGCCAGTGAACCTCTCAGGAAGTCTAGAAAAAGGTGCTCTCCGAGAGTGCCCTTCTTGTCTAACCATACTCCCTGGCACCAGACTCACATGCAGGTTGATAGCTCAGCGTATTGAGAACCCTCCCACACCTGGGTTCAAATCCTGACACGGCCACTCACTTGCCCACTCGTTCCAGTTTACACAGCTAGTTAGTTCCTTGCCCTCTCTGACACTCAGTCTTCTCCATGGGATGACGATATCAACCGGTCAGAGTTTGATAGGTGTTTGGCACTTAATTAGAGTCCATAGTGTTGCATACCTATTAGGCGGCTTATATACGTCAGTTAATTTAATTCCTACAAAAAGTGTTACAAAGGAGGCACTATTGCCAAACCTATTTTAGAGACAAGGGAACAGAGGCACATATAGGTTCAATAACTTGCCCCCAGTCATCCAGGTGGGAGAGGCGGGGATCTAACCCCTGTGCTGGGCTGCCAATTAACTATGCAGGGTTCTGGGGTAAATTCATTCTTACTTGGATAAATCCTAGCTGACCCATATAACACCGTTAATCTTACCTATATTTTCCACTAAGCCACAGATCAAGGAAAGTAGGTCTCTCTAGTAAGATCCGCCCAGCACATTTCAGAACCTTGCCAAGCGAGATTGCAAGGCCGGAGAGGAATGGTTTGCCCCAGTCACTACCCCCAAGGGGAAGAAAATCACACCATCTGCTGAGAATAGAGCACTGTGTAATTTTTCCCTAACTCGCCATTATCCACGTGTCTGCAAACTTTCCGGAGAGGTGAGTGGGGGCGGGGTGGTCACACAGCTGACTAGCGATGGAGCTGAGTGACAAGAGGTTTTTCACCCCGAATCCACCAGTTGGTCTTCAGGGAGGGTCCATAAGCCTGTGACGTTGTGTGTAAGCCTATGTGTGTATGTGTATGTGTATGGAGGGGTTTGGTTGGGACAGCCTCCCGGGTTTCAGTGGTTTCTCAAAGAAGTCTGTGACATGAACAGGTAAAGACCTACAAGGAATTATTATCACCAGGGTCTCTTCAGTAATGAGAGATTCCAGGATTCTGGAATTTCGGAACTTCCTTGTGGCCTTCTGACAACGGGGCTGTATGTCTCCCTCCCCGCTGTGTCCCCAGTACTCAGCACAGTACTGTCCAGAGTAGGCACAGGTTGAACAAATGAATGACTAAATGAACGAATGAATGAGTGGCTACTCTAGCCCACCCCCCAAAACTCAGGACAAGCAGACCTGTGAGGTGCAAAGAGAACACCTCTCAGGTCCGTTCCCCACATGACAGCTAAAGAATCACCAGCTGGGCCTTGTTGAGAATTCCCTGTCGGACGCTTAAAATGTCTTTCACCGGAAGCATCTGCTTCTGAGAACCTTTGCTGTTTTCCCTGGAAGCGAATGTCTGAGAGAGCCACTTTCAGTGTTGGAAGTGGCTTTGTTGGTCTGAATTCTGGCTGTCATCTCTGCAATGGGCATCCTGTCATAGGACCATTTCTCAGCTCAGGTCTCCTGAGAGAGGATGATAGCCATGCTGCATGCCAGTGGAGGCCAGCAGATGACGTATAGTCATCCTGTGCCCAGAGCCTCTCGGTTTTCCAAACCAGACTTCTCCAGATGGTCCCAAATGAATTCATTGCTTCTCCATCACGAGTCACCCAGATGTGCCTGGTCCATATTTGTCATCTCCCCAAGAGGGATCAGGCAGAATAGGATTTTTTTTCCCCCTACTGATTTGGTCCCAGAGTCGGCTATGTGTCTGGGGGAAGTTGCTTTTTCTTGAAGTTGGGAATAGGGCCAGCTCCTGGGACCCAGGGCCTGGTACAGTTCCCACGGCCATGAAGACAACTGCCGGGACTCACCCAGTGATGACGCGGGGCCATGCGAGCTTTTCAATATCTGCACCTCAGAATTCATTTCATTCTTGCCACCATGCCACCATGTGGCCGGCACCTTCATTATTCCCCTTTTAGGCAGGAGGTAAGTGATTCACGGAGAAGACAGGAGAGACTGGAACTCATAAGCAGGAGCTGGGTTTCAGACTGGGTGGTCTAGCTGATCACACTGTGTGTGGGGAAGATGCTAGAACTATAGGAAGTCACTTATCCTCCATGGGGTTTCTTAAGTGCAGAGCAGTGAGCTCTACAAGAGAGCTCTGGAAAGAGGAATTTGAGCTTCCTGAATATTATTTTAAGATCAGAGGTCCCTTGTTCTGGGCCATAAAACTCAAGAGGGCAGGGCCTTTGCTCCCCACCCCAGCCCCCACATGGAACGTCCACCCTCTCCCTGGGGAGAGGATTTGGAGGTCCCTGTGTTCACTGGCTTGCTCCAACAGTGGGCTGCCTACCTCTTTCTGATTCTACCTGTGCTGGTCTCATGATCCCCTTGGGACCTGAGAATCCAACCCGAGCTACAGCCTCAGGCTTCCCTTGCCCTTTATAGCCTCTGGCCCATCAAGAAGGGCAAATGAAGAGAGGATCTTGGGACTCAGCGTTGGCCCAGGGCTGGGACACCAGAGCGCAGGCTGTCCTTGTGACATTTTGAGATGTTTTCTGCCCAGCCCGGAAATCTCAACAGACCAAGCTAAAATGCCAAGCCAATCAAGCTGGAGTATGGCCCTCCAGGCTAACTTCACCCAACCCCATTGGAGGTGGCAGGCAAGCTTCTCAGGCAGTGGCAGCTGGAAGCGCTAGTGGGTTCCCCACATTTTTCATTTTCATAGTGTTTATCTTAAAGTAGCCAGGATTCTGTTTCTGTCTTCTGATTTGCTGAGCTCATGTCTAAAAAAAGATTACATAACTCACAAACCTAACTGAACTGATTCTGATTAGAAGCAGGGAAAGAAAAGGCGTTTTTTTTTTTTTCCCCAAGCATGATGGCTAATTGGGTCATCTATGTTTAAAGCCAGGTGGGGCAACGGACAGTTTCTAACCAAATTCTCTTGAGACAAAGAGAAAACAAAATCCAGAATGACTGAGCATGGTCCCCCAGCCTGTTGTGAGAAAAGCAGGGCCTCAGGGGTCCATAACTGCTAGATTCCTGACTCCTCGTCCAGTGCTCTTACTCCTGAACTGCTTTTATAAGAGGCCCAAGCAAGCTGTTCCCAATAAAGCCACAATCCACTGTCTTAACGGGCCCCGAAGAAACCATTCTATTCTTCATTTCTTTGATTGATGTTTTCAAAGCCCCCAAGTTCCCATCCGGGAGTCTTCCTTGCTCTTAGAGCCCCTGCTGCCACCCAGGCCCGCTAGGCCAGAAGGCTGGCAGCCTTCCTGCTGCCCCCACGTCACTCGCCCCCATCCCCTGACATCCATGTGATGGGCGCCTGGTGAAAGGATCTATTGTTCAGCATCCACTTCTGAATGAGGCCAAAATCACACTCAGTGGCCGAATCGCCTTTGGCTGCCCAGTGCAGACCATGAGTCTTGGGTGACTCAGTCTCTCCCGGAATTGCCCCTGGAGGTGGGTCAGGGTTTAATGAGCAGAGAAAATAGTCATACACTATCATACCCAGAGAATTTCCTCCAGACTCTGTCCTGGGTTGCTTTCAACTAAGCTATTCATCTCTTGGCACTTAGAAAGGAAATGCACCCCAACTTCTTAGTGCCTGGCTGTACCCGCTTACCTTTCAGCCTCTTGTCCATGACCATAGAGCCTGTCATGGCCACCAACACCAAACCAACAGGGGCCCATTCCATCTGCTCTCTCAGAGGAGAGTCCAAAGGGATTTCTCAGTCACTATCCTGGCCCTTCCGTCGAGGCCTCCACAGGACTGACCCAGTGGAGCTCTTGGGTTGTTTTCACAGTCTGAAGAAGACCCCACCCCTGCCTCCTCGTAAGGTGATGGGAACAAGGGGAGGGGACATTGTGGAGAAAGCCTGTCTACGTTCCCACCCCTGATCCTGGATCCAACAGAATCTTTCCGGCAAAGGAGAGTGTGTGTCCCAGCACTGTCATCTCAGTACACAACTCTGTAAGGTCAAGTGGTTTTTGGTGAGCGAGTCTCCAGGAAGAGAGAGGGAGAGAGACCACAGTGTGTACACCTGTGTGTTGCCATGACGATCAGGAAACACTCAGGTCTGGCCTTGAAACCTTTGTTTTCTTCTTTTTCTGATCATTATCAGTTTTAGCAGATTGACTAACACAAAGCCAGGATGTGGTAAAATGAAATGAGAAAGCATCACCGGGGCCCACATGGGGTTTTTCCTGTTGCAAGGAGGGGAAAAAAGGGGTCCCGCTCTGGTAACTAGATTTGCTCTTCCTGGTGTAGTTAACAATTCCGGCTACATCACCTCATTTCTTGTTCAGCTTTTGCTCGGGTCTGCTGCCTGTACTTTGAGGAACTGGCTTTATGGAGTCCGAGGGAAGCACTTCATGAACTCCAAGGTGGACTGAGGTTGTCACACACAGCTGGGAGCTGCATTTCAGGGGGTTAGTGGGCCACTGACACACTGCTGAGCCTGGGGCCCCCACCTGGGAGGAGGAATGGGTTCTAGCCTAAATCCTGTTAATTATAAGCTGCATGACCTTGAGTAACTCACGCTAGCTCCCAGGTTCACACCTCGCCTTCCTACCTCCCAGGACGAAATAAGGACTTAGGGAACACTTGGCGCTTGTGGGATAAAAGGGGGAGGAGTAATATGCACACCAGGGATGTTATTAAAATCTCAGATAGCTTCTCAAAAATCCAGTATCAGTTTAAGACACATTTGGGGTCCAAGCCCTGGGGAAGAGGCAGATGGAAGTGTAAGCCAGCCTCAGTGATCTTGCCATGTGGGTGGCTTCCTTGTCCAATTCCACATCCCAAAGCAGCTCTGTGAGGCCCAGCAGGTAGATATCACGGATCCATTTTACGGATGAAGAAACTAAGGAACAAGAGATCCAGAGACTCAAAGTTCTACAGAACTTGAATAACACCCAGACCTCAACTCAGATTGTCAAGCTCTTCTGGTTTCCCCCCATTCTCTGCAGTACTGACTTCCATCTTGTATTGTCAACAAGCAAAGGGGAAAGGTGCATGCTCAGAGAAGAGCGATCGTTTTCAGACTGCCCCCTGCCCCACCACGATGTCTTAGGCAGAGCCATAGTATTTAAGATGGGTAAAAGCAGAGCTGTTCCAGGGGGGAGGGGAGCGGGAGTGAAGGCGGAGGGTCAGACCCCAGACCCTGGATCCACCAGCTGCTCATTCTTGCCCAGCCCCCACGCCATCCCATCAATGGCCCTGACGCCCTCCACAACGCTCTAGGAGGCTCAGTCTGGAATGCTCTGGAAACTACGGCAGTATAGGCCAGTCGTACAGTCGTAGCAATGATAACCACTCAGCAAGGCCTGCAATGTGCCAGGGGTTCCAAAGCATTTGGAGCCCTAAGAGGGTTAGTCAGTCCTCGTGATAGCTATGGAAACAGAGAGTTGGAGCATTAAGTAATTAGCCCAGGCTCACAGCTCAAAGGCTGCAGTCCAAGTGAAACACAATTGTGTAAAACTGCTTTATAAGTGATACGGGCTTAGTATGACTATTTTTGTTTTCTTCCCCTCTCAGTCTCAAGAATAAATTTACCTCGCAATGTGAAGTTCCATGAAGGCTGTCCCAAGCCCCCTGTAGAGAGGAGACAGCACAGTATGAATTTCCAGTCCTATTCTCCAGGGATGGGATTGGTCAACAGTGTGCTCGACAAGATTTATAGAGTCAGACACGAAGGTGAAGCTGTTGTGCTTCAAGATAGAGCCATCCAGATGGAGGGGAACAAGACTGCCACCACTCCCTTGGAACCCAACCTTACCACACAGCCCAGTGCCTCTCCAACTTTGATTTTATTTCCTCTGGCCTACCTCTTTGAGCATCTTCACAAGTGATAAAGGAAAGGTTCTGGAGTTTATAGAGCTGCAAGTCTGAGTCAGACCTTAGTCCAGGAGCTGTAAGAGATTTTACACATGTGATCCCCAGAGCACCTTAGAGAGGTCAAGTTATCATCCCCATTTTGCTGACGAAATAAGTGAGATTTGGAGCACAACTGACCCAACATCCCACCGTGGAAGTGGCAGGGGCAGGAGTCAAGCCCGGGGATGACACCTGGTCTCTGATATGAGTCACTCTTCTTGGGACACAAAGACGGTCACACTGGGGGGAGCCTGAAATGCAAGCGTGCTGTAGGGTGTGGTTGGGACACAAGTCCCTACAAATCCTCCTGCTGAGCCTCTGGCTGGCCTCCCCAGTAACATTAACGCTAAGTTAGCACCTACTGCGGGCTGGGATCTGTGCAGGGGCTTCACACTGATTGTCTCATTGAATCCCCACAATAAAGGTATGAGATGCATGCTATTATTAGCATCGAACCATACTGCAGATAAGAAAACTGAGTTTTAGAGGGGTTAAGAAACCCATCCACGTTTGTACGGGTGGCGAATCTGGCAGCCTGGCCCCTTGTCTCTTAGCTGCCACACTGATTAACTTGAGGAAGTTCCAGGCCAATTTCCGGATAACACCTCTTGCCAGAGAGTTTGCACGCCACTGGGCTAATATTTGCTAGTGTCATGCAGATAGACCTGGTGGACAGGGGCTCTTACTACTGTCTCCTCCAAAGGGGGTAACTCATGGACCCAATGAGCTGGGAAAAATTTCACAGAAAAATTGATCCTGCCCTGGGACTTAGGAAGCCTGTGCGCCAGACAGAGCTGACCACGCCAGGACCACAGGCAGAGGACAGGCTTGATGAACGGACTCGATTTCCGCCTGGCTGCAATAGTAGGTCACTAGCTCTGCTCTTCCCATGACAGTTCACATACCCCTTAGTTTGATGGGCTTTAACCTAACCATTTTAACAACTCTCTCTCCCTCTTCTCTCTCGCTGGCTCTGTCTCCGTCTCAAGATGCTAAAACGAGAAGGTGTGTGCATGTTTGTGTGCATGCGCGTGCACACACAGGAGGCAGGCTCTCCTTCCCAGTCCAAGAACCCTACTCCTGTTTATTCTTCAGATGCTTTTAAGAGTAACACAAATGTTTCAAAGCAGAAGCCTTATGGGGGGAGAGGCTGGATTGTGGGGATATTTTTTAAAAATCTGGGCCAAACAGATTTCCAGGATCGGTATAGTTGCAATTGCCCTGTGAGCTAATAGCTTGTAATTCACACCTCTTCCTAGGCTTTCAATCTGTGAAATCTCATCTGTAACAACAGATGCCAGTCTTGAACGCCAGGCTCCAGAGAACTTATTTCTGACAAGCTTTTAAATCTGACTCAAGCCACGGGGTTTGGACCAAAATCTTCACCATTTCATGTTCAGCTGTGGTGGGCCAAAGACAACTTCCTGCTTTTAAGGAACAGGGCCCATACACAGATCCAGGAGCCTTGAAAGTGGAGGAAGTAACAAATGACCCTTCTGTGAAGTTACCAAAGGAAATAAGACTTGATTTTCTTTAAAATAAATGGCCATCAGACATGGCAAGAGACCATACCTGATGAAGGCCGAAGCTCCTTTCACGACGGGTATTTAAGAAGTGCTCTAGAAACATCAGGGTAAGGACAACTGAGCCTCTCCCTATGAGATCGCGGCCTCCCAAATCACCATTAGTATCCCCAGGGCATGGCGCAAGGTGTGAATTCAAAACACCTTCTAGAAAGTACAAGTGTTATGTACCAGATAGTCATATCTGGGAGACATACAAGGTCCATGCCATCCAAAGATCTTACCTTCTAATGTGGGGAGACAGACAGTATATAGGTAAATGATTAATACATAGATAAGGCAATTTTGGGTACTAATAGTGCCTCATAAAAAATAAAAGGGGGTTCTTAAATAGAGGGTGACGGGGGCTGCTTTGTCAGGCAGTGTGGTCTGGCATTTCTATAAACTTATGGATGTATTTTACTCATTTTTTATGGGGCTTTGGGTGTGATCAGATACCCAGCCAAGGGAAATACTACTTCCCCCCCCCACCAACACACACACAGATAAAATCGGATTTGGAATTCATCTTTGCCTTCTAGGGTCCGTAAGAGATGTCCCTAGGATTTGGACTTAGTAAGGTAGACAAGAGAAGCTTGGAAGGCACAGTCTGGGTCAACTGAATGATCTGGTTTCTGAGATGAGAGTTCCATTGGGGTCCTAAGCTGGGGACAGAGCTGGCGGAAGTGGGGTGCACCTGTCTCTTCCAGCGCTTGGCCTCAACTTCAAGGAGGCAAAGCAAACACAGTGACGGAACAGCCATCAGAGTGCAACTGTGATGGGTCTGCTCTCAAGCCCTCTGAAGCTTACGAGGACCTCCCAGCCACCTGGCTTCTCCGGCGTCCCTTATTTTATAGTTACTGGTACCTAGCACTGGTGCGACTTACCCTGTGGTACTAGAGGATGGCATAGTGGGTGTGCTCGCAGTCTTTCATCTTAGAAAGACCTGGCTCCAAGTCCCAGCATGGGCTCTCGTGGAATGTTAGGCTCGCCACGTTTTCTTAACCTTTATTATTTTTATTTTTTTAAAGATTTTATTTATTTATTTGAGAGAGAGACAGAGACAGAGACAGAGACAGAGCCTAGCGAGAGAACGAGCGGGGTCGGGGGAAGGGCAGAGGGAGAGGGAAAGCAGGCTTCCCTCTGAGCAGGGAGCCCGATGCCAATGCCGGTCTTGATCCCAGCACCCTGGGATCATGATCTGACCCAAAGGCAGACGCTCAACCGACTGAGCCACCCAGGTTCCCCACGTTTTCTTTTTTTCTTTTTTTTTTTTTTTAAATGTTTTTTTTTATTTATTTATTCATGAGAGTCAGAGAGAGAGAGAGAGAGAGAGAGGCAGAGGCAGAGGGAGAAGCAGGCTCCCCGCCCAGCAGGGAGCCCGATGCGGGACTCGATCCCAGGACCCCGGGATCATGACCTGAGCCGAAGGCAGACGCTTAACCATCTGAGCCACCCAGGCGCCCCTCCCCACGTTTTCTTAATCTTTAAACCTCAGTTTCTTTGCTGCTAAAGTGAAGGTAATGCCTCCCTCATGAGGTGCTTTTAAGGATTAAATGAGGAAATCACCAAACACTTAGCAACGGAACTGACACCTAGCCGAGTGCCTGGTACTTGGTCAATATTATCCAATCATCATTAAAGTGTATTTAGCGTAGCTCAAATATAAAGTGCCTCTTACTCTGACTTCATTCTTGATTAACTAACCGGTCAGCTGCCCACTGTATCCTTGGTGACAACTGCTCGGGACTTCCAGCTAACCAGGAGCCAGGAGCCTAATTATCCAGAGACGTGGCTCTTCCTCTACATAATTGTGTGCTGTCCGACAGATAGTCTATTTGTAAAGCATCATCCTAGGAAGGAGACTGCTCAAGTGAGGCTAAGCCATAATATCAAAGTGGGGTCCATTGGGATGACACCCAATTCATCTTTATATCCCCACTGTCTGATATATAGTGTGGTGTCCCATAAATGTCCCTTTGGTTTTAGTGGGAGAAGCATTAGGCCAAGAGTCCAGTGACCTGGGGACTAGAACTAGGCTTCTTCCTGATATGCTGTCAGTCCTGGGAGAAGTCACTTTATCTGCCTCGGCCTCAGTTTCTTTATCAGACAAGGAAGAGTTTGGATCTGGTGACCTCTAAGTCCCCAGCCGACCCAGTCCCATCTCTAGAAGAAATCTACGCTTCTTTCTAACTTGCTCCCCTGAATTCCCCCAGGAACCTGAGTGGCTCCCTCTTGCCTGTGGGACAGTAGCACTGCATTCTGGAATCCAGGCAGCGGCGGTGTGACCGTGATGTGTCAGGCAGGGTGCATGGCCCGCAGAGACAATAGACAACACAAGAGAGTGTCACCAGCATCCTGCTCAGATTTCACCAAATAAACGCCTTTCAGCGCACAGAGATTAGACCCTACCCTATCAAAGCTGGAGGGAAAGAATGGTTTCAATTAAGAGAAACACAGCGGAATTACTGATTTCCTTAGAGACACTCCTCCCAAATTACTACAAACAGCCCAAGTGCTCCCTACAGTGAATTTCAGTGTCACGGGCCAATTCAAACCATTCTTCAGTTGTGAGACAATCCTCAAGCAAGGCACTCTCAGCAGCCCCCACCTGCACAAGTGGGAGGCGAGGCGCTCCCCGATCTTTGGTGGTCTTGGAGGTCCCACTGCCCCGGCCAAAAAGGAAGAGAATGGAGTCCCCACCACCTCCTAGAGCTCCCAGTAGTTCTAAATTGTTTCAAGGCCCTTCATTTTCAAGGAGCCAGAAAAATCCAGACTCTTGGGAAAAGGAGATGCTTTGAGTTTTCAAGACCCTGGGGATGGCAGAACAGGATTAACTCCCCATAAAGCTGAGTGGAAGCTCGTGGTATAATGTTGAAAGGGAGAGGGAGCTCTGGATTGAATTCCAGCCCCGCCACATAAGAGCTGAGCCATCTTAGGCAAGTTCCTTCACTTTTATGAGCCTCAGTTTCTCAGCCTGTAAAATGGCTCTGATGAAAATTCAGTCAATCATTTACTCAGTGGATATTTGCTATGTGTATACCTCAAGGAGGAGTCTGTGGGAGTTACATAATAAATATACATGAAGCAGCAGCATTGGGTTTGGTTCCTAACAGGTGCTTAGTACATGTCAGTCTTTTTCCTTCTCCCACAGGGACATAAATCTTGGGACTGGCCCCAGCTCTCCCTGACATCGTGGACATCCCTAGGTTCTAACTTATGATGTCCTTACACCATGAAAAACCATTTGTGCTTTGATAATCTTCTGTTTCAGCCCGAAAAACAGTCCACAGTCACACTCTCATGAAATTAAAAGCAAACCGAGAATCCAACAAAAATGCAAATGCTCCCATTAAAGGTTGCAAGAGCCTTAGTCACTTCTCAGGTGTGGCTGGGAGTGGCCAGATCTTCCTTTCTTTAGAGGATGGCAGAATTAAGCAGTTAAAGGCAATTAAAGGTCTTTTTGGAGATGAGAGAAGCAACCCCCCCCCCCAAGTAATTGATGGCCAGACACTCTATGCACTCAGAATTTTCTCTCCATGCATTTGAATTTTCCCCTCATCCACAATGAGGAAATTCCAAGCTTGGGTTTCTGGGGAGGAAGTGGGCTCTGGGAAACTCCCAAATTTCCAGAACGAGAAGGAAGCTACTGCATTAAACTGCCCCTAAGAGCCCTTCCATACTGTGAGGCTGGAGAACAGCACTGCAAGACGCTTCGACCTGACAGGGAGGAAAATACCACCTCCTCCAACGGCCCCACTACCAGCTCCCTGGACCGAAGGCAGGAAGAGGCTGATCCTGCTGAGACAAGCAGCCTGGGAGGCTGACTGTCATTTTGCGAGGCAAGACCAGACCTGCGGTACATTTCCCCATTCGCTTTCACCAGCTACCGCACTAGCCAAGGTTCCCGGAACATCCCATCCTGCTGGATTGGCTCAGCCACGGCCCGTTCCAGTCAGCACACGAGGGGGTCAGCTCTCTGGTGTGCCCTCCTCCTCAAAGTAAATGTGAGTCCCCTGGCTGATGTTTTGCCCAGAAATGGAATGAAAACCTTCCAAAGGCAGCAGGAAGCATTTCTCAAGCAGGGCAGCAGGAATGAAGTGAGGGCTGCGTGGTGGAGAGGTCCCAGGTCTAATCATAACAATGATCACAAGGATTACTGATGAACGCTCTCTTCATGCCAGTCCTTCTGTCAAGGGCTTCATGCAAATGATTGCATTCATCCTTACACCACCCGACAAGTAGGTATTGTTACTCCATCGTAAAGATGAGAAGACTGAGGCTTAGAGACGTTATGTAAATTGCTTAAGGCCACATAATTGGTAAGCAGCAGGACTCCAACCGAGGCCAACCTCTAGCACCCACACTGCTTTCTGAACGGCAGGACACCAGACTCAACTTCCCCCCGTCATCCCTGACAGCCTGCACTTGCCTCGGGCCCTGAACCCTGGGAATTGGAGTGGACATCCTCAAAGCCAGCCTTTAGAAGCAGGTCAGAAACCTGGCTTTAAGAGACACTGTTTCCTGTCGGCCTGTTTGAAGTGAAGTCTGTTTCTGAGTGTCTTCCAGAAGGAATGGGAAGCTCATTTGGAGAAGAAACCAAATTAATTTTCCAGTTTTTAACAATGCAAACAATGCAGAATATAAACATGGTTGTTGACTTTTGCTTCCCAAACAATATAAAGGACAGGAAGCTCAAACAGATAATAGGGTACATTTCCTGATGACTGAGAAACAATCCTTTAGGAAGGCTGGGGCTCATCTGGTGACACTTGTTTGAAAGGAGAGAGAGCCTCCCCAGATATGTCCCAGAGGGAGCCACAGGGAGAAGAGCTGAGAGGACCCAAGCCTTGCTTCCCCTGAGCCCTGCCTCATTTTTCCTATGCTTAAACGGAAAATGTTTCCCCCTCATCTTTCACATCCACCTTGAGTGGCCAGACATCCCACATATTCAGCTTCCCTTTGGTGCCCTTGCAGGAAATCATGGACGAGACTGGATGATGCCAGCCAAGGAGGGGAGGTGGGAATTGGGGGTGTGTGCACCACGAATGAAGAGGAAGGAGAGAATGAGAAATGTGGCATGCTTGCTGACCCTCCTTTGCTTTTAAGCGCTTGTCTCCTATTCCAATAGAAAGATTTTTCAATAGGTGATAGAGACACAAATAGATAAGTGATAGATATATAAATGGATAGATAGATACACAGGTAGGTAAGTAGATAGATACACAGATAGGTAGGTATAAAGATGATAGATACAGACAGACAGACAGACAGATAGTGTTGTTTTTTTAAGTCAAATTTAGAGATTACAGCCTGAATCCATGATGGTAAACCACAATCCCACAAAACCACCCCAACATTGAAGTGGATACAGGCCTTCAGAAAAGAGAATTCCAGCCAACTTCATTCATTCAACAAGGTTTCATTCAGCCCCCATGTGCTGGGCATGCGGACCAGGGCACTGAGCAAGGTAGGCAAGGTCACTGTCCCAGTGGAGGTTATGGCCCAGAGGAGAAGACAGACATTAAACAAGTTAACAACACGACACAATAAATGTTGTAACATAAGTACAGGGTGCTGAGTGATTAATCCAAAGGGAAGCCTTTCTTCTCCAAGACCTTTGCTATCCCCAAGGGATATCTCTCCAAGGAAATGACATTTCAGCTGAGAACTGAAGGTGGATTGGGAACTAGCCAGCGAGTCTCATGCTCAGCAAGCCTCATGGTCAGGAAATTCACCCTCAGAATAAGCCATAAATCATTTGGTTTAATAGAATCCATTTGCTCTAGCTCTTTCATCATTAGATACCAAAAACAAGCAGTCCCCTTCCCGTGTAAGAAAGGACCATATGCTTGAGGTCCACATTAAACATCCCTTGGGCTTCTCTTCCCTGGATGCAGTCATCATAAATCCTTTAATGATATTGGGTGAAAAAAAAAAAAAAAAGAATGGAAAACAAACAATCAAACAAAATCCCAAAGTTTCCCTCCCATACCACTAGATTCATGAGCTAGCTGCATGGAGGCAGAGTACTGTCCCAGAAAACCCTCCTGTTCATCTTTGGGCTTATTAAAATGTTAAGATGTTAGACCCTTGAACTTCAGACTCAAAGAAACTATTAGGAAGGCATTTTCCTGCTTATGAAAGAGCAATTATTAATATAAAATTCAAGAGTCAATTTCAGACTCCTTGAAAGGAAGTCAGGTCCATTGGAAGCCAACACCATGTGGTGACATGGACATCAGCTCCGGGAGTAGAAAACTAGGGTTCAAATCCCAAATCTGCATTAATTAGCTATCTGACCTTAAGAGAGTCATTAAACTTGTCTCCTATACAGGCGGAGAATAATGCTGACCATGAAGTTAATGTGAGGGCTGGGTTATATAATGGAGCTGAAAACACTTCACACACATTAAAACACTCTAGGAGTGTAGTTATAGAAAAGGGAAGCTAGCAGTCTCCCTTGAGGGTGATCATCTCATAATTTACAGGAAGAGATACTCATTCAAGGTCATAGTCATTCTTTTAAAATGGATCACTACAGATTAGTGGTCCTCATGCATGGTGTAGCTCCGTGCCGAGATGGGTTGCAGTATTGAGTTTCTAATAATAAAGTGCTCAAGTATGCAAACAATTGATTATTTCTTATAAATTATAACAGTTTTAAGGTTATTCCCCCATATGCTTTTTGGGGGAGAGAGAAAAGGATGAAGTTACAGCTATTATGATTGAGTATAAGTCACAGTCATCTAAGTCTCAAAATGCAGTGTGTCCCCCATGTGAACTCCATCCATTAAGTGTGTCTTCTCACGAAAAGGCTGAGGGTGTGGCTTAGGAACACAAGAACTTAGCTTTGCTTTTTTTCTTTACATAGAATCTCAAACCACAACTGTACCAGGTGGGTGGACACCCTCCGGGGCCTTACTCACTGTAACAGACATTGTTATTAATGCAACAAACTTCTCCTAACTGAATCTTGATTTTGTTCAAAATCCTGAACTTGTGCTTCAGGGGGTGTGAGGCCCCAACTCCCAGCTCCAGTGGGTGAATCATGACTGGTCTAAATCAAGCACTGTGGTCAGAGTTCTCCTAGAATGATTGGCTCTGCGTGAGCATTTCATGGAATGTGACCCCATTCTTCCAATGAAAAGTAAAGGGAAGTCAATTAAGGACTTCTGGAAAAGCCATTCCTCCAATTTTCTAGAAGAAAATTGTAAATAAGCATTCCTCCTTCTGCTGCTGGATACTGTTGTTTTTTTCATAGGATGCCTGGAACTCTGGGCGTCAATGTCAGACTACGGAGCAGGCTAACCTGTAGGAAGATGATGAGCATGGCAGAGTGGAAAGTTAGAAGAAAACTGGGTCTTTGCTAACATCATTGAGCTCCTAAAATTGTCCTACCTCTAGACTTCTTGTTATGGGATATGGCATTTTATGAGGGTTTCTCTTTCATTGTTCTGTTACTTCCAGAGATGTACAGGTGGCATGTGCTCATATGGGTATACCAAGAAACATGTGACAGATAGCAATTACATGGGGGACACATCATCAGGTCATCGCCAAGAAGTTACCGGCAACAAAGCAGATAAATGAGTGAGGCCCTTGTAGCCAGACGTTTGGACATGTGGATCCCAGGGTTCCTGCCCGTTCCTGCTGCCCAGACCCAACAGACACACCTGCATGACTGCTGGAAGTCATCCTGCAAATCGCTCCCTACACACAACACTGATCAAAACTGGAGCCCAAGCTCCAATCAACAAAGTGCTCCCCAAAAAAGACCAAGAAACTTCTAATAAAATCAGTGAGATCTGACCCTAAACCCAGGCTTAACATCCAAGATTCCTAAGTAAATTATGAATTTTTTCCCATGGCTTAAAATAACTCTGACATCAAATGACACTTTTTGTTTCCCAGAATTTGGGTTCCTTTGCTCCCCCAACACATACTTCTAAGAGTCTCGTTCAGTAAAATAAATAAATAAATAAAAGTCTTAGCCAGCTTGGAGGGTCTCATGGCTTCCTTTTCACCACTGTCTATTTCAGGGCAGACATGATAAACCAGCTGCTTTCAGAATTTTGAGGAGTAGAACTTTCTTTTCTTGCTGTCTTACTCAGTGAGCCAAGTGTGAGGCAGCCCGAAGAGGGGCAGCCTTGGCTGGAGTTGCTGATGGGCTTTGAGCCCACCCACCAGACTGCTTCTTGGTCCCGAGGACTGGTGGGATAGAGAAGTTCAACAACAAGGGCCCCCAAGGAGCTGGGGACATCCTGTAAACACAGTTGCTGCTCTTCATCCCACCGGGCTCCCTTGATGCTCCCGATCAGATGAGGTCTCCCTGTGACAGGCTCTCAAAGACCCTCTGCTTCCTCTCGCAACATACACCCCTGTCATTCCCTAAGGGCATAACCACTTGTTTACTCTCCATCTTCCCAGCTAGATTAGAAGTTCCATGAGAGTAGAAACTGTGTCCCCAGTGCCTGGCAGAACATGAGGCACATGTTACGGTTCAATAAACACGTGTGGTGTGAGCAAATGAATCATTTGAAAACCACTGATTATTGACTCAGCTCACAGAACTGCTCAGAGAGGCTGGGCAAAAGCCAGGCCGGGTTGCACTGGGCTTTCTGGTTTCCAAACGCTCATTAAGTCAAAAAGGATCGAGATGAACACCAAATATGGATATACAAGGTATGGCACAGGAAACCAGGTCCAAGTACAATAAAGGTGCCAACAGCGTGTAAACACCTACACCATTTCCCATTGTGCCACAAAACGCGGTACCCTTTTAGCTTCCTCTCTTTGTCCCCCCGTCTTCTTGCCAGCCTTGTCTCCTTTAGTGCCTTCCCTCTCTCATCTCAAAGCATGAAATGGAAAGGGCACGGGACCAAGAATCAGAAGACCAGGGTTTTGATTCTAGCTAGTTATGTGACCTGGGGCAAGTCACTTACAGTCTTTGAGACGCCCTTCCCTCATCTGTCCAATAAACAAGTGCTCTACAGGATTTCTAGCATCCTTTTCCATTCTGACATGCCATCATCTTTGGCTTCGAGTCACCAGCACATGATAAGTTCTCATTTAGGCTCCTCCCTCCCTTTCTCCTCTCCTCCCTCCTTGGATCCATACTTTGGTGCTACTGTAGGGGCCCAGGCCAGCCGGCACTTTCTAACCCCTAGCAAAGCCTCTAAAACTCCTCCCACCCCTGCCTCCAGTGCTTTTACTGAGTTACCCTAGCAAGGGCACTGTGATTCAACTTGACAGGGCACCCCAGGCCCCTGCCAGCTCGACTGCATCTGCACACCTCGGGACATGGCAAAACCAGGAAGCCTGAGCACATAGCAGGTCTTCCTAGATAAGCACTGCCCAGCAGGGGATGGGAGCTCAGAAGAGATTGGTGAACATTCCGAAGAATACAATTTCAGTGATTGGGGTCAACCAGCAATGGGAGACAGAGATAAAGGTGAAAGTTACCTCCGGTAATAATAGGACCTTGTGGTTCCACATCACGTGCTTTTGCCTCACAGCACAAAACACTTTCACACCAGCAGGCAAAGGTGGAGAGGTCCAGGGGAGGCAGAGGGATTATTATCCCCAGGTGGTTCACACAGTGTATTGAAGCATTAGACAGATAAAGCCAGTAGCCCAAGGTCACACAATTAGGCTTTGACAGGGTGGGAATTAGAGCACAGTATCCTAATCTCACCTGGGGGCTATTTCTAGTAGACTCCTGGTGGAGCCTTTTGTTTACACCTTGGTTCTATCTTATCTTACCTGCCCAGGTAGTGAGCTGGCTTTTTCTCTTGGGCATGAGTAGTGGGAAACTTGAGTGTCCCAGGATGGGCTTACCAGCCTGAGCTCAGAATCCAGCCTACTTGACTTGGATGCTGCAAGCTGGACCCAGAGGGGCCAGTCTGTGGAATGCTGGTGCTCTTTGCACTTGGGAGGCCCTGAAGAGCCCCCAGTGGCAGCTGAGAATGCAGAGGCTCCAGGGCTGATAAAAGTTGTAATTAACGTGCACATACAACCCTTTCATCTTCAAAGGCTTTACTCACATTAGCTAGTTATTCTTCCTATCACCCCCATGGGTGAGGCATCATTTTTGTCTTCTCAGTTTGCAGACGGAGAAGCTGATGTGGAGAAGGGGCCTTCTGCCAAGGAGCCTGGCTCTGGTTCAAACAGAGGAGATTCCAGCTCCCAGCATCTAACTTCACTTGGGGTGAACGGGAAAACAGTGCAAATGAATCCTAGGAGAAGGCTCAAGCCACCGAACTCCTCTGGGTAAGAGACTGAATTTATACGCTTCTGGAAGGAGGTGGAGTCTACAGAATGACTTGCTCACTAGATTTGAGTGGCTAATGTCCCAGTTACAGGCAGCTACCAGAAAGGAAAACCAGAACTGTACTGTACTGTACGGCTGTACTGTAGTGCTGATTCCTCCAGCCTGTGCCCGTGGCAGACATCACTAATGGATCACGGCACCCTCTGCGGCTGAGCCAAGGCTTGGCTTCTTAGCACAGCCCTCCAGGCAGCCTCTAGCAATTGATGGGAGATGGTATGTAAGCTGAAATCTATTTGCTAGATTTGGGGCTGCAGGGCTTGTTTGGGAGTCTCTTCAATTGCCACTCCCCAACCCAGCCAGAGCTGCCCGAGTTTTATCCCAAGCAGGGCGGGAGCAGGTGCCCGCAGGTGCCCCACTTCTGAACTCTGTCTAGCAGCTCTGAAGAGGGTGTCGTGGGAACTTCTCAGGGGCAGAAGAATTGGATCTTTCCGATGGTGCCACTGACACTTGATCGCCTGGAATCTGCCCGACGTCATCCCTCACTGTTCCTCAGCTGGGCCTCCTAGTCACTTGAAACTTTCAGCTCAAGCTCTGCACTTCCGTGGGTTGCCCTCTCCTCTCCCCCTCTCCGTCCGTCTTCTCTCCCACACTCATCCACCTCATCCTCAAGTCCCACTCCTTGCACAAAGCCCCCACAGTTGCCGCTCACAGAGCTGTCCGCCTTTCCTCACCTTCCGGCACTTGATGATACGTCATCTTGTAGGGTTCCTTCCCTGTTGGACTTTTCTCCCACCAAACCATAAGCTCTCTGAGGACAGATACTAGATCTTCCACCTCCCTTGCTTCTTTTCACTGTGCCAGGCACACTACACTTTTCAGTGAGCCGAATTAGTGAGTTCATCACCATGTTACAACTGGAGAAACAGGCAAACCATAAGGGACGAATCTTGCCCACAGTCCTTCTGTGACTAAGGGGGAGAAATGGCAAACCCCCGCTGGGCTGTATGCGGTTGTCACTTCTCCTAGAAGCGGTGTCTACAGGATGGGCTGGAGGCACGATGACCAAGCGATAATTGAGGGCATTGCGTACAAGAGAACAGAGCCCTTCTGGTATTTTATTTCGGTTTCTGGTCGGTGGATCCCAAACAGATATGAAATGGGCACACCCTGGATGGATGTGATCTCAGTAAGGACTTTAAGGGACTGACAGAAGGTCAGAACTCTAACAGGGCATTTAGTCCCTGACCCATTTTGGCAAACTCCTAAGTAGTGCCATCTTTAGGACTTCCTTTTTTCCTTGTCTCTCGATCTCTCTCTCTCCCTCCCGTCCTTCCTTCTTTCCTTTTCCTGAGCAAAAAGAGCTTCTCTGGGTTTATGAAAAAGAAATAAATATTTTAGCAGGAATCTGGAATGTTCTCAGTAGAACCAGCAACTTGCCATCTCAAAGGTCTGCCATGCCCAATGCCTTGGTATATATATAATATATTTGTTTGTTTTGTTTGCCTCTTTTTTTTTTAGCTTCTCATGGCCACCCTAGTTATTTTCCATAAGATACTAAAGCTCACCCTCTACACACTGCTTTGGCTGAATAGTGTGGTTCATTTTGCACCAACATGCTACAGCATTCCCTTAAGGGAAGCTGAGAAATCCACATTACTCATGGAGCTTTGAGAGTAAAGGACATAATCTTTTCTCCTCTTCACAGGTTGGCTTTTATGATCACTTGAAGGAATGTGTTTTTAAAGTACAGTTTATGGAAAAGGTATTGCATTCAGATCCTGCAGGTAATCCCAGGACTGGCTTCCTGCAGTTTTAGCTGTGTGACTGAGACATGTTTCTAACTTCTCTGGCCCAAGCTTCTTCATCTGCCCATTCCCAAGTGGTTGAGAGGATTCAGTTGAATCCTCTGAACAAAGCACCTTGTTCCTAAGAATCATGCTTCCCCACTGGGGTTTAGAGTACAACTGGGTCAATAGGCTTGTTTCTGGCATGGATTAATAATTCACTTCTGACATTTAATACAAACCAGGCATCACTTTTTTTTTTTTTTGGCACTGCATTATGGTCATGTTATTCTTTCCATTAAGTTTTATGAGGCTTAGGTGTTCGTGGCCCACAGAGTGGTGGATTTATAGAACATGAGGCCTGGAAAGGATTTTACAGATCAACTAGAATCCAACCCTCTCATTTTATACATGGAAAATTGGAGGTAAATAAGGGTGAAATGTTTGTTCAGCAAAGTAAAATAGAATAATATAATAGTCATTTCTATTCTTGAGGCACCTCTAAGTGCTAGACACTTAGCACGAGACACCACATGCTAAACATTGTTCTAGACATTTAACGTGTGCACACTGTCTGAGCTTACACCACTCCGAAGCAGCAGAGAGGGGAATCAACCTCAGGTCTGGTTCTTTCCACAGCCCTTACTCCTTCTACACAGCCCTCCTCCAAAGCCAAACCTCCTCATTACCAGTGCACCACGTGAAATCTCTGATTCCACACAAGTGATCTTTGGAATGGAAGGTTTTTAAACCATTGAAAGAAACAACTTCCTCTTTTTTTAACAGAGTGACCCAAAGCCAATGTCTTTTCTCTAAGTGTCATTGAGAATATGATTTTGAGGCTTGGGTTTTTTTATATAGGAGACCAGATTTGGAAGGAAGTGCTGGGGCATAGAAGCAGACTGACTTAGAGGAAATCAAGATCCCTGTTCTACTGGACAAAACCTAATGAGCTCTGAACCTCCCCCGCCTTGCCTGACATGTCAAACTTCAAGAAAGATATACTCACATTAGGGAGAATGCAGAGAAAAGCAGTTTCAAGGAGGTTTGAGGATCACTAAAAGAGACACTAGAAAAAATAAAATTAAAAGGTTTCTATAGATCAAAAAGAAAAAAAAGGGTGAAAAAGAATTAGCCAGAATCTATAAAAATCACAAAAGGCAAATGATAAAGATTGCTTTGCCAAATCTAGAAATTTCATCCATTCAGTCAGTCATCCAGTATTTACTGAGCATCTATTATAATTGGGGAACTGACAATTGGTGGCTGCCGCAATATAAAAATATATGATGTACATAAAGTGTGAGCTTTTCCCTAAGGAGCTCTGCTGCTCACCAGCGAAAGAGAACAGATGGCCATACACAGCCCAGAGGCATCCCTTAAACTTCATTCTTTTAGATAGAGATATGCTCGTGGGGGTTTTATGAATTATCAGAGAGAAACAAGACAACAGAGGCAAGTAAAAGTCACTCTGGTGAGCCCGGAGGGACATACCTGCCCTCTAAGGCTGACATTGGGAAGACAACTTGTCCGGCCACAGAAGATCCACAGCCAAGATGAACTTCAGGGCAAGAGATTTCTATGGCAGCATCACTTCCCTCTCCAACATTTGGTCTACCTCTGTGTGACGAGCACTCTTGTCGGTACCTGAACCCTTGTCTTCCCTTTGCAGGAAAATGAGACCATGCAACCAACTGGTGGCTCTGGGGCTGGCTCAGTGACATCACCTGGTCACCTGCAGGCTGTAAGACAGTGTGCAGCTAGTTCTGCTAGACTCTGCTTCCTGAGCCGCATACGCTCAGCCATACCAACATTTGTGACAGGCAGATAGGAGATCCTCATTTAGTACTTCTGGGGTGTGTGAAGACTGGGGCCAGGGGCCTGCGCAGAAACCACCTTCTAGACCCAAGGCAGGAGACCAGGTGTTGGTTGCGTGGCATTGTTAATTTCTCCTTGGCATCTCAATTTGCATAATGACGAACACCTGCAAGGCTTTACTGTCATCACCCTAATACCTCGGCAGGTTCTCTTTGAGAGAGGAAGTGGTAAAAGATGCTGCCTAGATCCGTGACTGGTGTGTGGGTCCTAGAAGGCCCTGCAGACCTGCTCAAGTGAAATTCAAATGGGTTAGGAATCTGTGATGAGTCTCTGAGCCCAGGCCCACAGACGAGGCAGACATCCCCAGGGGGCTCTGCCTCCACCCTTCCCGGGTGGCTTGTTTCTCAGGCAAAGCACCCAGAGGACACCCTGCCCATCTCCCCCACCTCCCCATGCACAAGTCATCTGCTGGGCCACACAGAAGCCAGGCCACCTTTAGGTTTAAGCAAGGGCTGGGAAGAAGGGCCCACTTCTAGTATTTGCTCAGTTCCTTATGCCAGGGTGAGTGTAGCCTGATTCCTGACGGCCTCCTCTTTCAGTTCCCTCCCTCCCTCATCATTCTAACTGGTAGAGAGAAGGCCCTGGGGCCAAGGACCCTTGCACTGAGGGCAAACACGTTCCTGCTATTTGACTGACCCCTTTTCCAGCTTTGCCCATTCACGAGCCAAAGTCCTAGATGGTGGAGAAACCCCCCATCAGCAACTTCCACCTCTTGTACCAAGTTATGAAGTGATAATGAACAAACAACTCGATCCACCATCCTTTTCAATCCTACCCCCTTCCCCAACTTCCCATCACATAGAAGAGAGCAAAACTTCTATCCAGGAATTGGAATGAACGAGCTGCTCAGAGTATGAATGGGGAGAAGTTTCCATGACAACTTCTTTCTCCTTCATATCTGCAATTCCATCCCCTTCCTCTGGCATCATGTGGAGAAAGGGAGGGCAAGACTAGCTCTGTGGACCTTATGACCCAACCCACACCTGATTTCCAAATGGGGTTTATGAAAACAACCAGAGGACTACCAGGCATCACCACTCGGGTTTCTGGGGGGCTCTGACATCTTCACATACTGAGAGAAGCACAGTAATGCAGTGACTAAGAGCTTGGACCCAGTAGCCGAAGCACCTCCGTTGGAATCTCAGCTCCATCACTTACCAGCTCTGTGGCCTTGGACAAGTTACTCAAATTCTCTGTGGCTCAGTGTTCTCATATGTAAAACAGGGATAATAATCGCACTACTTCAGAAGGTTGGTGTATGGATTAAACAAGTTAGTATCTAGGAAACAGAGGGGTTAGCGCCCTCTAAGTATTCACTGTCGTTACTAATTGTGCCGATCGTAATCTCAAAAATATACAACTAACTGCAAAGAAACAAGCGCAAAGGGTACAAGAGCTCTCTCTAACTGTCAAGAAAGGTTGTGGGGAAGATGAACTGACAGGCTCCTCCAGAGGAGACTCGCTGTGACACCAGAGCAAATGTGAATAATCTCTCCCCGCTGGAGTTTTGCAATTAACCTTGACTCTCAAAAGCTGAAGACTCGAAGATTTCTGGGGCCTGAGTCTTGCAAATCACCTCCTCGGTGACTCAGGACCTGTCTGCCCACACTTGCACTCAGGAGGGCCACCTGCCTCGGGTGGACACACCCAGGCGGCCGGAGCACACCATGCTCAGGAAGATCTGGCTTCGGGATGGTCTTTTCCCCCACAATACCCATCCCTTCATTCCCCATTTGACTCCCTGTGTCCGAGTGTCCCTGGACAGACGATCCCTGGGGCAGGGAGGCAGGACCTGCCCCAGCTGTGGGCAACTCCAGACTTGGCAAGCTTCTACAGAGAGGAGACACGGTTTGCTGTTGCCGGTGTGGCTCCCCAGCAGACAGCAGACTTCCCTGCAGCCTTGCCCCTTCCTGAGCTGCAGGAGACCCACAGAGAAGGTGAGAATCTTCTGGGAAGCTCTTCTGCTTCTCTCCCAGCTGCCACCACCTTCCAGAAGCAGGCATGGTGGGGGAGGGGGGTGATCAGAGGGGTGTTCAAGGAGTCCAACCTCAGGTCAGCATCTCCAAAATAACCAGACCTCCAAGTGGGCCGCTGCTGGGGAGGGTTTTATTTTGAGGCTTAAATTTGGGGGTTGGTGTCATCATCCTGCCTGGCTCCCACTCCCTTCTTGGCCCCAGAAGCTAGTAACCCTGTCCTGAGACAGACGTCCCCAGCCACAGCAAGCAGCCACCAAAACCACAAATAGATGGGTGACCTCCCTGTTTGGGCAGACCGAACATGAGCCCTGTGGTGGGCAGCTGACCAGCCCAGCACCGTTCTCACCCCTGCCCTGAGCAAAACATCCGTCACCACTGTTACCATATATACACACAGACCTATTCGCTGTCTTACGTATGCGGTCCAGCATGCCTCCATATATAGGATCAGGTTATTTCTGTATTCTGGATATTCACTTGAGTTCAACAGTTACTGGGAACTAGGGCCAACCCTTGGATCTGGAACCACACACACACGAAACGAATGTGACATAATCCCTGATGTCAGGGGGCTCCCACAGTGCTAGAAGACAGATAAGAGAAAGCATGTCAGGTTTTGGGTTTTCCCCCTTTGAGAAGTGAGAAAGTCATTAGCGCCCCTTGGCCCCCAAAGTGAAAAAGGCTTCCCTGCATGATTTTACTGCGCAGCTTCAAGGCTAATTAATTTTAGCTCTGTGAGGCTAGGGGGCCCCTACTAGCCCGATGGGGCCCTATGAGAAGCAGATACCACATTGTCAGAGGTGAGCTTACTAGAGTGGCTGCCATCCTACGACCCCAGATTCTCAACGTGAGGTGACTTTACCCACCACCACCACCAATTTGGCAATGTCTGGAGGCATTTGAGGTTGTCACAATTTGAGTGGGGCAGTGCACGACCCGAATCTAGTATGTGGAAGCCAGAGATATACGGCCAGCCGGTACCCAGGAAACCACATAGCACACCGCGTGCTAGCTACTCAGGGGCGACGACCGTGGCCTTCTGACAGGGAGCCCCCCAGTGCCTAGCTAGCTGGCGCGGCGAGTGGGCACTGCGAAAATGTTTGTTGACTCTCTGGGCTGGTTAACTAACGTATTCGAGAGTGGGTAGATAAATAGCAGGGTAAAGAAAGAATCACACCCTGTTTTCATTCCTGCTTCTTCATAGATTCAAATCCTATCTTGTTCCTACTGCCACCTCCTCTCCCTTGATTCCTCCAGCCTTCCTTGCTGGTTGTCAGCTCAACAATGCCATTAGCCTGTCAGTCAGGTGCACTGTGTTCTACACATAAAACCACAAGGTTTTTGGCCAGAGTCATCCATGCAATTCCCTTGTAGTACCCAGCACAGTGTGGGACCCACAGAAGACACCTGATACATGCTTAAGGATTGACCAGCAATTAGGGGTAGATGCATGGGCTCAGACACATAAAGACTTACAAGCACACCCACAATGTGTGTATGCCTACGTCCAGCCAGCAAGAATCAAATAGGTAGCTTGTCTTGGTACTTCACATAGTGGGGTGATCAGGAAGGGGAGAGCAGAGGAATATGAAATATTTCTCCCAAATATTTCTGCACGTTTTCTGAACCAAATGTCAATTTAATCGGACCCTAGACTGATGAAGGGGTTGTAAAGCCGTGAATTCATTTATGCGAAACGTCTTGCAAAGTTTTTGACTCCTAATCACACGAAGCCATACACTCATTGGTAGAAAAATATAGAGACCCTTAGTCAAAATATATACTATGTGTCAACTGGTAGAGTGTTTGCACATTGGAAATCCTGACTCTCCTGGGAAATTTGGCATGCACAATCACTTTATCCATGCCAAGCCAGATTCCACAACCACAAACTAGAAAACACCCCTTCCTAACACTGTCAGGTTGGTCTGGCTTCCCAAACCCTTGATGGCCAGCTTTGGGGGGAGGACGCAATTTAAGAAAAACTTCAACTTACCAAGGGAGTGAAAAGTGGGGTTCGAATTTAAGGTAGGAGGCAGTAGCCTACCCTGATCATTCTAAAGAACACTGGTGTGCTTCCTATTAAATAGCAGAGACACAAAGGAAATTGAGTCATCAGCTTCTCGCTGTGCAATCCCCCAGAATTTCTTTCTGAAGCAGAAAAGATCCCCTTTGAGAACCATGCTTTGTCTGACAGCATCTGCCATGCTTCTGCTCGCTCTGCACGAGTCACTTCCTTTTCAGGCTCTGGGTGGAGCTGGCTGAACTGAGGGGCTGGGGAGAGTGCAGCCTCTGTCTCAGCCCTAGCTGAGCCCCGGCCCCAGCCCAGAGGGGTCCCAGCCACAGCCTCGGCAGAGCCCAGCCCCAGCCACAGCCAGGACCCACTGCTGGGGAAGCCCAGCTTACCTCCCACCACCTCCACTGTGTCAGGGAACCCCAGCTTAGAACCATCAGCCTGGACGCCGTAGACTGATCTGAAATCTCACTTGGGTGGCCGCCTATCACCTCGAGCTCCATACTGGCTTTCTGTTCAAGATCCTTGACTTTTGTAGAAAACCGTGTCAGCCCACCACCTGGGTCCTCAAGGCTTTCCCTCGCTGGGCCACGTACAACCTGCCAAACACCGGGGGCCTCCACGGAGTGTGTGATGAGGGTCCTGCTGGGTTAATGCATCTAGATTGCTTGCAGGTTAGGGTGAGGAACTCTGCAGGGGCTCTTCCTTAATTTTCAGGCAGAGGGCATTGCCCTAACTTGTCTCTTAGATGAGGAGCAGCCTCTCCCTTTTTTCCCAAGCCTGCAAATGAGAGCATGTCTAGAAGGGCAGCTGAACTCTGATAAGGCAATTGACTTATTTTAGTAACAAATAACTAGGTTGGCATCTCTTGACAGCTGTGGCCAAGCCTGGGGAGACACAGTCCAGGGTAGGGCAGGGTAGGGCAGCCAAGAGTCCACAGCCTGCCAGGTGGGGGAGCGAGAAGCCATTCACACCAGGCTTCACGTTAGCTGGTCACATGGGACAGGGAGGGAATCACATACACACACAACTTCCCAAGTAATGAATCAAAGGAGCATAAGCATTGGAGTCTAACACTCCAACGTTAGACAACGGGAGACCCCAACTCCACCATTTACTAGCTGTGTGTCCTTGTCATGCCGCCTCCCTGAGCCTCCATTTCTTCATCTAGAAAATGGGGTTAAGAAAGTGCTAACCATATACAGGACTGTCATGAGGCTTATATAGAAGAACCTATTCAACCCCCCTGGCTGAATACCTGTCACAGAGCTGATGCTCCCTAAATGGCATTTCCTGGGACTTACCACTCTTCCTTGCCGTAGCAGTGCGAGGCTTCGAGAAGCAACTTTGCTTTGTGATAAGAAGTATATATCATTATTCTTTTATTAAACTCAAACTGGATATATTGTAGGGTAAAATAAAAAATGTAGTGAATGTTTAATGTAGCATTTAAGGTGTGAAACTAGTGTTTTGTCCACTGCAGGGGCGGGGCGGGGAGGGGGCGCTCATTACCGTCCTGGATGATAGGGGTGTTTCAGAGACCCGTGGCTGGAAAAGGTCTGGCCCTCAGTCTGTCTGCAAGAGGGAAAGTCACCCCTCCCTCTTTTTCAGGATCTGTTTCCTCCATGGGAAAAAGGAGGGTTTCTCTAAATGGTCCTTGGAGTCCCCATTGCTGAGTCTACGGCAATGAGTCAAGAAATATTTCTTGAATGAATAGAAGGGGATCTGTCATAAGTTAAGAATTTCATGCTGCCTATGCTGCTCCTGCGTGGGGCAATTTGGAAGAAAATGGAACCTTTTCCTACTGGCTGCCAGCCTCAGGCACACCTACTTGGCCCTGCGCCTTGGCAGGAAATAAGATGCCCAATGTCTATCTGGGGAACAACTGAATTAATTGATGTTAACCCCAGCAGTGATGGATTTCTTGCTTCTCCACCTGGGAAGACAAAGCCCAAGCCCTAACTCCCAGGAAGAGGGGTCTCTCATGCTCGCGGGGAGCAGAAGGGCCCCCAGCCACCCCCAAGCTCCAGAGCTCTCAGATGCACCCCTCTTTCTCAACACCAGGGGCGCAATTCCCAAGCAGTGAGGAGAGGAGGAGGGGAGATGTGGGAGGGCTCATCCCCTTGCCCTCGACCCAGGGTACCCAGGGCCACTTTCTTCCCCCCTGCATATGACACCGAATTCAAAGTGTCTGTTCTCCAACTTAGTTTCTGGGTCCAATGTTGGCCATTTCTTTATTTTTTGCTTTCCGAATGGAGGATGGAGCCCTTCTTCCTCCCCAAATTTTGCTCCTTTCCAAAGTTTCCTTGTCTTTTGGAGGCCTCCCTCCTTACTAACCCCCCACACTGGGGCACTAGGGCAAAGGTACTGCCCACACCCCCGCCCCAGCTCCTCTTCCTCCTTCCCCTCTCTGCCTGCCCAGCGGAGCTGCTAAGTCACGTCTCCCTTCCAAGTCTCAGTTCCCTCCAAACAACGTTACAAGCACATGAAAGCCAAGCCCCTGGCACTTTTTCATGCTTCCTCCAAATGATGCTGCCCCAAAGGACCATGAAAACGTGGGGCAGGAGTGAGCCTTCTGGTCTCCAGGAGAACCTCAAGGGTCAGGACAGCATCAAATATTTGGGGATGGGGCCCTTCAGAAGAATCAGGGAGACCGGTTGGAAGGAGTCAGAAATCAGGATCCTCAGAAACAAAGCAGAAGACATCACTGGACGGTAATACACAAAGAAACTTCCCTGGAGCTCCCAGGGAAGGGCGGACCCAGGGCTCTCCCTGCACTCCAGATTTTCTCTTCTCTGGCATCCCGAGCGTTTTTGCCTTTCAAGGGCTTGTTGGGAGCTCAGTTCGCCTTGGAAGCCTCCTCGATGGCCTCTGGTCCACCTCAACCCTCTGTCCTCAAACTCTTTCCAAGTACGTCTGGGCCATACATACAATCTAACATATTCCCACTAAGCATAGGCTCATGGACCTAAATTCACATGCGCACCAATCCTTCTGGCTGTGTGAAAACTGACAAGTTACTTAACTTCTCTGAGCCTCGGTTTGTTTCCCTCCTGTAAAACAGGGCTAGTAACAGGACACTGCTCACTGGTTTACCGTGAGCATAAAATAAGGTTAACGCTTGTAAAGATTCAGCACAGCGCCCAGCACCGTGAAAGTGTGCAGCAAACGGGGGCTGGTGTTGGCATTTCTTCTATTAGTATGATTATTATCATCATTTTTATTTCTGTCTCACGAATCTAAATCTTCGATCCTCACTTAGCCCCAGCCTAAAGTACCCAGGTAAGACTGTGTCTTTACTTTCTTGGTACCCCCAGAGTGGGGTTTAATAAATACTTGCTGAGTAGAATTAACCATAGGCTGAGCTGTCTTAATGACCCAGCTGGCACTTCTTAAAAGAAAAACTAATTTTGCTAGCAATAAGCAAATCAGCCATGTAATTATCTGTATGTATATAGACAAAGGGAAGGAACGCTTGGAGTTCAGTCTCACCAGAATACCTAACACGCCGCCACCCACTCCAAAGCCACTGAAGATACAGACCCTGTTTGGTTGGGGTACGTTAGCCCCAGCTCCAGGGTCCCTAACACCACCCCGATGCCCAGGCTCCCCTCCCTGCTCTGAGGCTGCCAGGCAGGGAATGTGAGCCACATTACTGTCTGGATTTCCCCTAACTGATTGGCAGAAGCAGGAGGTTTGCAAGGACTGAGTAGCTGGCTCAGTCACTGCCTTTCCTCCTCACAGTCCCTGCCCCAGGCTGGCACCTCGTGGAAACCCAGAACCTCACAGAGCTGGTTCAAGTTCCCACAAGCGCTAGATAGGCAGTGACTGGAGCCAACTGTAAGAGCTTTGGAACCCAGGCGCAGTGGGGAGCTGCAGGGCGCCCGCACCCCTTTCTGGAAAGCTCATTGCCACCAGCCGTCCCACCACCATCTCTCCGGCCACCTGGCCAACAGCCCCTGCCCCGCCTAGCTCGGCCCTGCCCGGCCACAGCCCAGCCAGGCTCCAGCGCCCTTGGGCGCACGAGCCTGTTCGTCCAGACACGGGTGCGCGCACCCAGGAGTACAGTTACTTTCTGCCTTGTGCTCCGGCCCCAGCGACCTCACCCAAAACCGCGCGCCGGCAGCCTGCGCAGCCAACTTTTCCTCGCTCTTTTTCTTTTCCTTTCAACAAAACGGTGCTTCCCACCAGCACACTCTCCAAGGGCTTAGCGCAAATCCTAGCCCCGCTCTCCTGAACCAAATCCACGCGGCTCGCTGCCCACTCGCCTCCGGTCCCCGGGGCCAATTCAGCCAGGTGGCTGCTGGGTCCCTCCGGGCCGCCCCGGCCACTCCCTCCCGCTGCCCCCCGCGGCACTCACCGATCTGCGCCAGGCTCAGCTGCAGGAGGCACAGTCCCCAAGCTAAGCGCCCCCAAAACTTGTCCATGGTGCGAGCGAACCGAGAGAGCGAGCGCGGGGCGCCGGAGGGTCCGGTGCGCTGGGCGGGGGCCGGCGGAACACGGGGCGAGCGGGCCGGACCGAACCTATCGGGGGCTGGGGGTCCGGCTGGGCAATGAGGGCGCCTGGGAAGTTGGGTGCAGTTTTTATTCAAGGGCTGAAAGAGTGACCTAAGAGGGAGGAGGGAGCGAGCGCAGGACACACCCAAGCGAGGGGGCTGTGACTAAGCAGCCGGCAGAGGTTTAAAGACGCAGCAGCCCTCCCCTGCGCTGGCCCTTCCGCCCCCGCCCCGAGCTCGCCCGAGACCGTAAATCGGGGCGGCCTGGGCGGGCGCCGGGAGGGCCGGGGTGCCCGTGCGCCCCGGGACGCACCGGTGTCTGCTCCCGGCCCGCTGGGAGGGCGGCCTCAGGACCCGCAAGGGGGATGACTGGGTCCGGAAACCTAGCCGCCTCAGGTTCAGCCTCCGACCCCTCCTCTCTGCTGAGTTTCTCTGTGAATCGGGCTGGGGAGTGATGTCTCTGGGTTTCAGAGGCAGTTGGATATTCTGGGAGAAGAGATGGCCTCCTGGCGAGGAGGTCCTGCATGGATAGGGGTGCTCCCGTGCTCACGGTGGGCAGGAGGGATCAGGAGTTTGTGGTTCTTCCCAGGGGGAGAGGACGAGCTCCTCCTTCCCCTGAAAGAGAAGCGAAGTTCTCCTGGCTCTGGTGGAGTTTTGCTTTTTATCAGGGCTGCTCAGAGAAAGCTAAGGATGACCAGCCTTGGGGTTGCTAGTTCCCTCCTCCAACCCATGTGTCAGCTTCCAGTCCCAGGCTGGCACGTGGGTCCATCCACCCATTCATCCATCCAGTCACCCATACTCATTCATTTTCCCAAACATCCTTCCACCCGCCTATTCACCTGTCTACCCATCTTTCCTCACACCCCTCCAGGGCTCACACATCTACCCATCCTCCCTTCCATCCACTTATCCAACCACACATCCTTTCTTCCTCCCTTCCATCCATCCAATCATCCATCCATCCATCCAACCACTTATTCTTCTGATCACCCTCCCATACAACTGCTCCTCCACCTTCCCATACATCCTTTTCCACGTGTCTTCATAAACCTACATCCCTCCATGTACTGTCCTCTTCTCCAGCCAGCCAGCCACATCGGTTCATCAGTGGATCTATCCATCGTCCGTCCACCCATCATCCACATATCCATTCACCATTTTCTCCAACCTCACATCCACCATACATCCACCCATCCTCTCTTGCTCCTGTTTAGACTCCTATCTATGCAAACATTAATCCATTTTCCCTCCTCCGTCCTAACCAATACATCTCAGAAAGGGAAGGAAGATTGTCTTATTCTTCAGGAGAGGCATTTTGAGTTAGAAAAATCATTCTTTGCATTATAATTTCATATCTACCTATAACATACGGTGATTTCATATTTGAAAATCAAAAGCAGTATTTATTGTTGATGTGGACCACCAAAAGTGTAGCTGAATGGCCTTCTTGCCCGGTGGGGTACACAGGAAAAGGTAATGTTGTCAGTGACCGTGGCAAGATCCTGAAGGAGCCATTACAGAATTTCTGAGCCAGAGCAATTCCCTTTTGATTTTGTTATTTATGGGAAGAAATTGAAAAATTGAGAGAAAGTGCATGCAGCCATCCTTTATTCATCAAACATGTAGTGAGTGCTCAGGGGTATCAAGATAAGTAAGATCTGCCCTATCTTCAGGGGCCCCACAGTTTGGTAGAGAATCAGACTCACAAGCCGGCTGTTAGCACATAATAGGAAATGCGCTGCAAAATACCCATGAGCAGAGTGCTAGCCATCCTAGAGAAGAGAGTCCCACCCTTTCCTGGGGGAACACCAGGGGGGCTTCACAGTGGAGGTGATATTTGAGCCAGGTCTTAAAGGAGGAGGAGGAATTCTTCAGAAAAACTGCAAGGACAAGGCATCCACCATCCACGGGCAGTACTCTGCAGTGACTAATAGCAAGGATTCAGGAGCCAGAGTGCCTGGCTTCATACCTTGCCTTGGTGACCTTAAACAAGTAAATTAGCCTCTCTGTGCCTCAGTTGTCTCATGTCTAACATGGGGTTAAATAACAGTATCTACTTCATAGACTTGGGGAAGATTAAATGACTCAAACGTCCTGCACTTATTAAGCCCTAGATATATGTATGTATATGCATATAGTAAGCACCATAGATGTGTTTGTTATTATGACTAAAAGCAAAATTGTGAGTGAGCGCAGAAAAGTGAAAGCACATGACTTGTTCAGGCAATGGAGAGCAGTTTACAGTGGCTTGAATATTCGAATAGATGAAGATGTTGAGAGGAGGACAGCAAACAGGTGGCCCCGGCTCAGGTCATTGACTGTGCCCGGGAGTTTGAACTTGACCCTTAGGAAATAGGGAGCCAATATAAGTTTAATTATTGTTGTTGTTGTTGTTGCTGCTGTTGTTATTGTTACTACTATTATTATTGTGCTAAGATACACCTAAAGTAAGAGTTCCCTTTCAACCAGCCGGTAGCCCTCAGGACATTTACAGAATTGCGCTTGGCCGGGCCTGGCTGCCATAGCTGAATACCACAGATGGGGGGCTTAAACAACACATAGTTATTTCTCATGGTTCGGGAGGCTGGGAAGTCCCAGATCAGGGGGCCAGCAGGGCTGGATTCTGCTGACAACACTCTTCCTGGTTTGCAGATGGTTGTCTTCTATCCTCACATGATGGGGAGGGACAGAGACTGAGAGGGAGGGAGACAGAGAGGGGGGTGGAGACAATGAGAGAGGAACGGAGAGGGAGAGAGGGAGGGAGAGACGGAGACTGAGACTGAGCGCGGGGGGGGGGGGGGGGGGGGGGGGGGCAAGCTTGCTCCCAGGTCCTTCTCATAAAGGCACTAATCCCATTTATAAGGGCTCCACCCCCCGGACCTAATTACCTCTCAAAGTCCCTACCCCCAAGTACCATCTCACTGGGGGTTAAGAATCCAAAATGTATGGGGCGCCTGGGTGGCTAGTTGTTAAGCATCTGCCTTCAGCTCGGGTCATGGTCCCAGGGTCCTGGGATCGAGCCCCACATCGGGCTCCCTGCTCCGTGGGAAGCCTGCTTCTCCCTCTCCCACTCCCCCTGCTTGTGTTCCCTCTCTCTCTGTGTCTCTCTCTGTCAAATAAATAAAAATCTTAAAAAAAAAAAAAAAAGAATCCAAAATGTAAATTTGGGGGAAACAAACATTCAGCCAATAATGACCACTCTCCAGTTCCGTGTAAGGTTTTGAGTTGGGGAGAGCCTGCCTGACCAGAGGCTGCTCTGCTTGCATTCCCAGGGAGAGTGTTTGGGGCTGACAGATTACTGGCCCTACTCCTACTCCGCAACCACTCTGCCGCCGGCTCCACGATTCCCAGGGTGACCCCGAGCCCCACCTGGAAAGCGGGCAAGTAGTGGCTGAGATGTCTGTCACCAAGAGGACACCTTCCTGAGACACCGGGGTGCAGACTGGCCCCCAGGAAGATCTTCAGACTCTACCCACTGAGAAAGCAGCCCTGGTGAGTTGCAAGGAGAGGGCATTGGCTCAGGATTGACCTTGGACTTCTCTGGTTAGCTCCGGGGCCTTCAGCTCTCTTTTTTCAGAGGAGGCGAGTGAAATGGGATGGATGTTCACTGCAACACTGTTTCTCGTTGGGTTTCGTGGAAGTTGCAGGTTCCTGGGAGACCCCTCAGGAACAGACGCAGGGGTCCAAGCAAAGGCTTCAGCGTGGGCTGTGCCTCCCCCCCACCCCGTCCCCATCCCAATGATGACTCCCAATCTCATCAATTTTATACACTAGACTACTGTGTGAGATTTCATTCTGACAAAGGAGGTGACTTTGGAAAAAATACATAAAGACCACTTGACTCGGTCTTCTCGAACCTTGGTCCCTTTGGCCTCTGTGCAGTTAATAATCAGCAGATGAGGTAACAGGTGTGAACATGTTTTGCAAACTCTAGAGGGCCATGCAAATTCTAGGGGTTGTAATTAGGATTATTCTCCCAGGAGGAAATACTTTGCGGGCCTGCTTCCCGATAGTTTAGTGAGGGACTGAGGTTGTTTGCCCCCACGCCACAAGTGACTCATTTCAAACTGACCTAGCGATTGACTGAGTCAAGGCCAACCTTTGGGAATTCCTGGACCACCTCTCTGAAAGAACCATGTCATCCTCTTCCTACCCATACACCACCGCCACCCCCCCACCAAGACCCCCAGTCTCACAAAGACATTCCCTGCTCCGCTTGGAGCCTCTATAAAGTTTAAATCCTTAAAGTTACTAAGTTGAGAGGCTCAGTATCTGTTGTGCGTTGCACCATTTACCTTTCTAAGCCCAACCCAAGGATGTGGGAAACTGGAAAAGAGACCTTAAATTGATCCAAGTTGACATGAGGTCACACTATTGGATAAGAATTCAGGACACAATTGGCAGCCCATGGATTGAGGAAGCCCAGATCTGAGCTATGGCTCAGTCCCTGATCAGCCGGATGACCTTAGTTAGGTCACTTGACCTCTGGGAGTTTTGGTTATCTCATCTACAAAATGAGGTTAATAAGACCTCTCTCACAGTCTGCTGTGAGTAGTAAGTGAAAGAAGGCCTCATCATGGGAGGGCTCAATGACCCCTCAATCGCTAAGCTACCTGAGGACAGGGACTTGTTTGTCTTAGACACTGTGAATACCAGCTCTCAGTTCCTGACAATCCCCTGTCTCTGGCAGATACACCTTTCTCAATAAAAAAGCATTAAATAATGCATGAATGACCTGTTCCTTTTCCTCCCAAAACACTTCAGAGGGTGACTTCAGGAATCACATGAGCTAACGGATAGAAGCATTTGGACAAGCTGACACTTTCTAGACACATGCAAGCAGCAGGATCTAATCTGTGTGACCGTTTTCAGAAGACCCAGTGGAACCTGAGCATGGTTCACTCTGGCAGACTAGGATTCATTTATTTATTTTTCCTAAATGTGGGGGCCTGCTGGCTTCTGACTAGTAATAAATCTTGTTCTTCTTAAGAAAGGAAAAGTCAAATCTAAACCAAATGTGAGCAGGAGTGTGTGGAGCAAGGCTGGGAGGTGGGACCGAATCATGGGACTTGAGGATTATAAACACAGCAGGCCACCAGACGCTTTTAAAGGGACAACATTCAGTTCTTGCATGGGGTTGCTTACCGTAGAAGGAGCGATCTGACAAGGTACAATAAAGTGCCATTCCTATTTAACTTTAACTCAAAAAAAAAAAAGTCCATTCTTAGTTCATTCTCAACATGTGAGTTCTACACATGCAAATGAACAGTGGTTAAAAAAACTCCTGTGAAATAATTATTAGTGAAGTCTAAATAAACTGGCAATTTGGGAAGCAATCTTCATGACACATAAATGACATTGAATGACTAATTAGTCTCGAGCTAACCAAGTGTAATTACAGAGCTGAGGCTTTTTCATTTCTAAGGCTTTCAAATTATAGCAAATAAGGGGACCTGTGTGGCTGGTGCACCCTAGAAATGCCAAGGGGGCCAAGGTGCCTCTGGATTCTAGATGTGTCCATGTCAGGCGCAAAATGGTCTTCTACAGAGCTTTGGAAGTTAAGATAGTATGCCAATAGGTCAAGTCCCACAATTTGGTGGTAGCTAATTTAGAAATGTGAATTTCTGAAGATGAAATTTGAATCAGTGGTGTGTGACTTTATGTAGAAATCTCGTCCATTCTTGACACTTGACTGCATTCTTGCCTGTGACTTCTGTGACCTACCCTGATGTCCTCATAATATACCCTTTTTATTTCCTTGTGTTAGCTTAAGCTGGTTTCTGTTGCAACCAAAGAGCCTTGATGAATGTAGGAGGGCATCACTCAGTTTTACAAGAGAGTAAGGAGAGGCTCAGATGGCTGGGGGTTGTGCCTACGATTGGGTCTTGAACTCAGGACTTCTGACTCTATATCTCAGATCTTCTGATTCTAAGTTCCATGCTCTTTTTACTACCTGACCTCATCTACAAACCCTCCCCCTTATCATCCAATTATACCCAAAGAATGCAACTATTTCTCCTTCAGTGTTACAGAAACTAGGCATCCCTCATGATTTGCCCACAGTTGCATGGCAATTCAAATGAGCGGTGGGTCTTCCCAGGCCTTCTCCAGAAAGCCCTTCTGCCTGAACATGCCTCATAGACTATTTCAAAAGCAAAACCTTCCAGCCAGCAAATGGTAACAGCTGCTTCTCTTCAAAACACCCAAAGGGTAAAACTTCTGGGCTCCGATGTACGGGCATAACGCTCTAGCCAAGTCTGGATGGTGCTCAGTGTTAACTCCTGCAGAAAAGGTTATAGGTACTGAACTTGGATGTGAGGCCAGGCCAAAACCCGTTTTATTGCTGGATCCTGTTGCTCAGCCACAGTAGACTGCGGCTTTAGAAGGCATGGCGTGGGTGAGAAAGAAACTTGAACTTCATTGGGAGAGGATGTGGTGAGGGAAGGGAAAGGAGAAAGAAGAGACATCTTGAGTGTGTGAGTGGTGGAGGAAGGACAAAAGACATAGACATGAACCTACCATGATATGAAGGGAAATAAAAGTCTTCTAACCACCAGGAATTTATTGGACCTCTACTGTATACATTACATGGACTAAGCACCAAGGAAAAACCAAAGAGGAACGGGACCCGCCCTCTCTCCTCAAAATGATTAAGGTCTAGATCGGGGCTGGCCAGTTACTTCTTTGCCCCACGTACTACTCTAAGTGGTAGGAATCCAACAGCAAAACAAAACAAAACAAAAACAAAAACAAACCACAAAAATCCCACAGTGTTTTATTGTCACTGAAGTCGGGGGAGGGTGCAAGGTGCATTTAATAAGGTGGATAAGAAAGTCTGAGGAGGTAACATTTGAGCCATATAAAAACATTAGAGAAACACTTTCAAAAAAGAGGACATAGCAAATGTAAAGTTTTGAGATGAGAATATTCTTGGAGTGTTTGAAGAAGAGAAAAGACCAGTGGGGCTGGAGCTAAGTGAGCGAGTGAGCGAGCAAGTTAAGTGGTTGGAAAGGAGATTGTAAAGGAGGGTAAGCTTTTGCTCTTGTGTGGCCTTGCAGTACACAGTAAGAATTTGGATTCTGTGCTGATTTCAGTGGTATGATTCTGGTGGGTTTTCCTTCACTTTCCAGCGCTGATTAACTACTAGTGACTGCTTAGGTCACTCCGATGAGGAAGATTCCGAAGTTTTACAGCTCACTGGAGGTAAGAGTTCAGTGATGCGTTAAGAATATATGTCACATCTGCAAGATGAGGCAATGGTAAGGCTCATGATCAATATCTGCCATCTCTGATCGGGATGGAATATTAAGTTGTATTAGTCAGGTTAGTCCCGGGTTATGCTGCAGTAACAACATCACTAAAATCTCAGTGACTCAAAGCAATCCTCCAAGTGACTTCTTGTCATGCTAAGTCTCCTGTGGGTCCAGGCAGTTCTTCAAGGCAGCTGTCTTCCAAGCAGTAACTCAGTGATTCTGAGGGGTTTGATTTTACGGCATCTCCATGTTAACAGAATTGCTGCATCAGGGAAAGAGAACAGTAGAAGATCTTATGCCAGCAATTAAACACTCTGGCACAGAAACAGTACATGCCATTTCTGCTCACATGCCATTGGCTGAAACCAGTGACATGACCCCATCTAATTGCTAGGGAGCTGAGGGAGGGTAATTCTCCCATGAGTCTAAATGTGCAGAAGCACCGAGTATAAGCAAGCAGTAAAAATCCAGCACGTAAGTCAACTTTAAAGAAAGTCCAGTAACCCTCCCATGCAATTTGTAATGAACTGGCTGGGGAGCAGTCAGTAAAAAAAGAGCTCAAAAAGTAGTGAGATTGACCAGGTGTGCTTCAGAAAGGTTCTATAGGGAAGGGGTACCTGAGTGAGATCTTGATAGATAGTCTTATTAGAAGGTCACCCTCCAGCTCCATCTTCCCCACTCCAAACCTGTTAAATCCTTCCCTTTTCTTAGTCCAACCCCACCTAGTAGTCTACAATAGGGTCTTTGCACTTATGTGGCTCTTTAAACTTATTACTTTGGATGCTAAAGAGTGTTATTCATTTGCTATGTAACCTTGGACAATTCACTCAACCTCCTAGAGCTTAAGTTACTCATTTAATGCTTTATATAATTATTGTGAAATTATTGTGACAATTAAAGTATACAATGTAATGATGTATCTGTTTATCTTAACATAGGATTTGGAATAGAGTAGGTCCAAAAAATTGTAGTTACTATTATTTTTTAAAAAGAAAGTCTTTATTTTTTTTATTAACAAAAAGTACAGAAATAAAGTAGTTCCAGGGTTGGTTCAGTAGCTCAATGATAGTATTATAGACACAAAATCTGTTCATTTTTCTGTACCACTCTTAACATGCCAGCTCCCTTTCTCAATGATTTTTGCCTCATGTCGCAAAATAGTTGCTGCAGATCCAGGCATTAAATCCTCACTTGACAATGTCCAAAGCTGAAGAAAGGAGGTAGTCAAGAAGAAAAGGATCTTTCATCATAGGTTCTCTCTTTTAATCAAAGAGAAAAATTATCCTCAAAAGCTCACTGTCCCCGAGCCAACTTCTTCATGTCTCAAGTTTTAGGTATTCAAACCCAGATGTAGTTACTATTATTTTTACTCCCCCTTCCTTTAAATTCTATCCTTTCTTGGTTTTATAGATACTGCCCTAGCCCATTTTTCATTCTACCTTTCAGATAGATTTCTCTTTCTGTATCTTGTGGTCTAATTTTAGCTACTGACAAATTAACTCAGAAATATATAATGGCTCGGGCGCCTGGGTAGCTCAGTCGTTCAGCGTCTGCCTTCGGCTCAGGTCATGATCCCAGGGTTCTGGGATCGAGTCCCGCATCGGGCTCCCCGCTCAGCGGGGAGCCTGCTTCTCCCTCTCCCTCTGCTCCTGCTTCTGTCCCCTCTCTCGCTGTGTCTCTCTCTGTCAAATAAATAAAATCTTAAAAAAAAAAAAGGAATATATAATGGCTCAAATACATAGAAGCTTATTTTTGAATCATCGAATACTCATAAGATAAGGGTTTCTGGATATATAGGATGGTGGGGTGATTCAGGCTGATGGAGGCTCTGTAATTCTCAACACATGACTTCCAAAGCTGCTGGGGTCTTTCCTCATTCAGTCAGTGGAAGGAAAAAGAGAATGGAGGAGCACTGTTTGTGGGGGTTTTATGAGCCAGGCCCGGTATGTGACCATCACTTTCACTCAGGACTCATTGAACTGGGTTCTAGCCACGCCTAATCGCAAGGGAAGCTGGGAAATGGAGTCCCGCTGTAGATCCAGGGGAAGGCGGAGAAAGTGGAGTTGAATTCCTCCCTGGCTCTTCCTCTGAGTTCTTTCCTGCATTTCTTCTCCTGATGTACACTTCCTCAAGTAGACACCCAGGTTTGTATCTGCTTCTTCACTTTTTCCCGAGGCTTACTTCACCTACGATGCCACAGCCATGAGAAAGGAGACACCAGGCTGACCTCACTCACTGAACATGCCCCACCTTCCAAGAGCCCTGCTCACTTTTCTTCTTGTCTTCCACTTGAATATTGGGTAAGGCCAATTGCAGACATTAGGAGAAGGTTTGGGGCAAAAAGAAAAAGAATGGGCTGCCAACATGGGCTATCTTGATTCCAAACCCAGCCATCTGGGTGGGACCTTGAGCACAGTTTATAGGCAGGAAATGGTCCATGTAGTCCTAGACTATAAACACTGTGGCTTTCTCTGCCAACTCGCTGGGACCTTGTGAGACTGGTTTTAATACTATTTATAAACTGCTCTGAGACCATTTCCCAAAATACTAATTTCAAGAGATTTTAATATAAAGGTACTCCTCAATAAAAGGCTTTTCATAAGCAAATATGTTTGGGAAACACTAGGTTAAAACAGGTGAATAGGTTTCCTTACTGTAAGTGCTTTTCCTCGTTTATTCACACATCACCCATTTCTTGAGGGTTTGCTAGCATCGGGCACCATGCTAGGCACTGTGGATCTGTGGTCAACACACCCTCGTAGTCCCTATGCTCTAGCAACATAAATTCTAGCACTCATACACCCTGTAAGAGGGGACCATGGTATGCAGTTTTTCCCAAAATTATTTGACCACAGACAACTCTTTTTTTTTTTTATTAGAAAAGTAGTATAATAAATTTCCACACACCCATCACCCAGTTTCAACAATTACCAACTCATGGCCCATTTTATCTATCCGCACCTCCCACTTCCTTCCTCACCACCTGATTATTTTGAAACAAATCCCAGACATCGTATCTTATTTATAAGTAAATATTTTAATATGTATCTCTAAAAGATAAGGACTCCTTTGAAATAACATGACTACAATACTGTTACTACGTTATTGGTGATTTCAGATTTTCTCCACTAGAGGTTTGTATATGTAATATTTGAAAAATAAATTAAGATGCAATCCACATAACAGGCGTATTGAGGTGCGTGGGCGCATGGGCGCGTGTGCACACGGGCGTGCGCAGTCACACACACGCACACCCTGAGTAGCTGTGACATCATCTCTGGGGAAACACCCTAGTACTGAGGGCAGTCTCCACCACACACTGGGTGGACCCGTTCTGCCTGCAGTAGAACTAGGAAGGAAGTGCCGCCCATCCTCACGGACCCCAGTCCTATGGGAAATGGGGGCTGAAGGGGATGTGGTCCCTTCTTACAAGTGCTGTAAAAGGGCCTGTCAGGTGGCCTCTGAAAAGTGCCATGGGGGAGGCTGACAAAATCTGGGCAGCAGGAGGCAGGGCCACCATATGACATTGTTCAGAGAAGTTTCTATCAGCCCCTCTTCTGCCAGCCAGCTGATGCTCCAGTGTCTACCATCTGAACTTCTACAGCCCTCTCGATCACATTAGCCTCTGGGTCAATACATTTTGAAGACCATTCCTCGCCAGCGAGTTTGGCCCAGTGATGGTCAGTGGGGCAAAGGCACGGGAACTCTGAGCACTCAGGAAAAGCCAGAGGGAAACCCCAGAAAGAGAGGATGGACCGAAGACATACTTGGCTTTGGTCCTCATCGTACCTAATCTGGACTTCTCAGAAGCAACCACTGTCCCCTTTCCCCGTCTGGATGGGGCGACACCAAGGACGGTTGGCACTGTTCAAGCCGTGGCTTGCCCTTGTTCAAGGATGGAAACAGTTATTTATTCTGGCCTGGGCTAGTGGGGGGGGGCAGGGGGACCCCAGGACAAGGGGTATGTATCTCCACAGATAAATCCACCAGCAATGGTACTTCGCTGCCTCATCTCATGGGGAAACAGGCCCATGTCCAGCGGCCGGTGCGTGCCCCCCTTAAAGCTGCAGTCGTAATCACCAGCGCTGGGCACAGGGGGATGGTGTGGGCAGGATGCAGAGGGGGCTGATGGGAATCCTATCAGCTTCTTAGATGCTATTTTGTCTTTCTCAGCCCCCATTCTCTCTACCTCCTTTTAACTTCCCTTTCCTCCTGCCTGACCTCTCCCCCGCCTCCCTTCATTCCTGTGTCTTGACCGGCTTCCCCTCCCATGTACATTCTCTTCCTTAAAACTTCACTTTCTCTCCCCTCACCTTGATCAGCCCACCTTCAGCCGGGGTTTGTCCCTTTCTCTTCCCCACCCACGGAGTGTCAGCCCCTGGTGGCCCGACTTAGACTTCTCATGTGTTTCCATTCTCATTGCACGTAATCTGGAAACTCACCCTCAGAGCAGAAGGACGGCTCTGGGGTGCAGCCCCCCGCCCAGCTCTGCTTCACTCTTCTCTCTTCCTCTAAGAAGCAGTGATGGGCTTCTCTGGTCCCTTGTTAGAGAGAAAGGCAGAATGACAGGAAGTTATTGCATAGGATGGGCATGGAGGGCACAGGGAATGCTTTGCTGTCTCAATGGTTACAGAGCCCCCTTTTCACGGGAGAGACTTAGAGAACAAGGGAAGCCCCAGTTCTCAGGAGAAGGGCTTCTTCAGGACATCTCACTGAACTCTGTGTTGTAGGAATGACGGTTGTCATGGAAAGTTAGAAAATCTGAGAATCAGAGAGGTTAAGTGACTTGCCCGTGGTCACACTGGAACCTGGCCTCATGTCAAAGCCCTTGTTCATTCTACTGCACCGAGGGCCACTGTAGACTGTGGAACCCTGCTGATGGACTGCTTTTTCCTCTCTGAACCATCTGAGAAAGTCTCTTACCATCATCCAGCACCTCAGGATTTGTTTTTCTCTTTCCTGCCCTTTACTAATTTGTATCTCATTTCCTCTAGAAAAGTTTACGGTGTCTATGTCTCCGCCTCCTCCCCTGTCCTGCCCTGCCCGCTTCTCTGCCCACGTCTCGGTGACATCACCAGAGAAACTCTCCACGGTGTGGAGCTTCAGGATTCAAGCTGTCTGGAGTCAGGGCCAAAGTTTCCTGTCCTTGTGGGATGCTTATAGCAACCTGCACATGTGACTTCAGTGTCTGCTTCAAGGTAAAGGAGACCTGGGGGCAGGAGAGGAGAATCCAGTACAACTGACATTCTCAAGGGCAGGCTAATAACTGCAGGTCGGATGGAGGCTGAGCCACATTAAGTTCCCCCAAATATGCCGAGTGACCCCTCTCCCCACCAGTGTGATTCTACTGCAGTGCCCCATGCAGATCTGTTCTGCTTTTATTGACAAGGTAGTGCCTCTGCAATGTTGAAAATACTTTTGGGAGGAAGTAAAAAATCACCTAGATTTCACTTGTTATTAAAAGTTATTTTGCTCTTGCGTATTTTCCTTTCAGTTTTGGATCACATATGGGCAGGTTGAGGTTTTTTCTAACTATTGCCATCGTGGTGTACACACCCATTCTCCCTCCTGCTTTTTGCCCCCTGGCATTTATTCTGTAGTGCTCATTTTTCAGCATACATTCCAGAATTACTATTTTATTATTTTTTTTAAGATTTATTTATTTGGTTGGTGGTAGAGGGAGAGGGAGAGAGAGAGTCTCAAGCAGATTCCACACTGAGCATGGAGCCAAAGGTGGGAGCCAGGATCTCACAACCCTGAGATCACGACCTAAGCCCAAACAAAGAGTTGGACACTTAGCCAACTGTGCCACCCAGGCACCTCCAGAATTACTATTTTAAAATTATGTCCAGCATTTCATTGTTTGGATACAGTTTAATGTATTAAAGTATTTCCTTGCTGATGTACATTTAAGTTGCTTCCTCTGGTCACAATTATATAGAACATTCTAATGGAAATTTTTATGCATGTAACTTTTTGCTTCCATTGAATTCTTTCTTTAAAAAGTTATCAGGAATGAAAATAGTTGGAACAGTTTGATTCCAATATGGAGTTAGTATTAAGAGTGGAGTCCCCATAGGGTTAAAAACCTAGGTTTGGCCCTTGCTAGCTGAGTAATGTTGGACAAACTATCTTTCTAAGTCTCAGCTTTCTCAGATGTAAAACAAGGCAAACATAATCCTTAATCTAGATGGTTGTAGTGAGGACAGAATTAAATAAAATACCGTATATTCCATATATTTTAGCTATTACGAGGGTGCATCCCACGGCTGCTATGACTCTTCCTGCACCCTCACTATTTTTCTGTTCCTTTAGACTAAGCTGACTCAACACCATGTGGCTCTCCTTCTCCCTCTGCCCCTCCCCCAAATATATAAATAAAATCTTCTAAAAAAATTAACTACTTACTAATTCTGTGGTTTGGGTCAAAGTATAGGAGTCTAATGAAGTGTGCCTTTTGCCTTCCTTCCTGAGTTCAGAACCGAACCGAAAGTATACTCAGGAGTCAGGTAGACCGAAGTGAAGATACTGGCTTTATTCACAGGAGCAGCAGAAGAAAAGAATATGGCTTCAATATGCAGCCACAGGGGACTTTCGAACACTGCCCCTGGGATGAACTTGCAGCACCCCCCAAAACACCCTCAGGCTTCCCCCACTTGCTGGGGAGTCCTTGGGAGCCTGGAGGGGACCCTGCTGCAGGCGGGCACATCGGGAAGGGAGGGAGAGGGAGGAGATGCTGGAGGAGCTGCGTGGAGAACGTTCGGTCTTTCTCCAAACTCGCTGTCAGAAAGGAGGACACAAAGGATGGTCAGAGAGGCCAGGAGTGTTTTTAGCTGCAGTTCCTCGGCATGGGAATATCAGGCAAGGGGACAATAGGTTTCTTTTTGGACCTGATATTTGATCCCATACTGACCTGCTGGGCGTGATGACAACAGGTTTAGTCTCACCATTTGGACCTGTACTGCTGTCTCACAGCTATGGTTGGACCCACTCTCTCCCTCCTGCTCTCCTGGCCTTCCCCAGGACTCCCCAGACCAGTCTCCGTCCCCGGCACAGTGTTGATAGGGATGCAGCTCGGACATTGGTGGCCCCTACATCATGTTTTCACACTGCTTTTCTGTCAATTTATAATTCCATCTATCATGCAATAGGATTACATCAGTAATCACAACAACAACAAAAATCCCCAAACAAAACCCAAAAATCCCTGTTCAAATTGGCTCAAGCAATGGAGATTTATTATTTCACATGACAAGAGGGTGGTATTATCGCTATTACTCAGTGATATTGAACTCAGGGTCTTTCTCTTTTTCTGCTCTGTCAAGTGCCCGTTGACTTCACCCTAACACTGGTCCTGCTTGTGTTGGCCATTACTAAACCACTTTCTAAGCAAGAGGATGGAGCCCCATTATTGTCTCTGACCTGTTCATAGCTAGGTGGGGTGGACACACTAAGAAAACCGGGGCTCTGACCCAAGGGAGAGGGGAGAACGGATGTTGGGTGGGCAGCCAGCCATGTCTCTTGCGCATCACTAGGTATTTGTTTCAGTGGTTGTGATTTTAAAGACACAGTCTCCTTCTATTTCTGTGTTCTCAGCTCTGAGCCTCCATCTCCTCTGCCTTCTGCACCATGCAAGGCTGCTATGTTGGTTGAGATAGGGTGTATGACTACAGAGTACTGTGTAAACCTGGTATCCCATGAGCGTGACCATCAGAACGTGAGCCTTTCCTCCCATCCCTTAAGTACAACTCCTTCCAGACTTGAACAGTTGTTCGCAAAGCTGGGGGAGTCCTTGTAAGACTGGAGAGTAGAAACATCTCACCACTGCTTTAAAAGTTCCTCTTTGACCTCTAAATATAATGAAACAATGTGAATACAAACCTAAGGATATTAAACCAACAAATGGGAGAAGATGCTCAGTGCCACTCACTCATCCTTAGGGAAATGCAAATTAAAGCTACAGGGAAATGTCACCTCACACCCGTTAGGATGGCTACCATCACAAATGTTGGCAAGGCTGTGAAGACACCACAACCCTTGTGACACCATTGGTGGGAAGGTAAAATGGTGCAGCCATTATGTAAAACAGTATGGTGGTTCCTCAAAATATTCAAAATAGAATTACCATCTGTTCTAGCCATTCCACCTGTAGGTATAAAGGCAATGAATTGAAAGCAGAATCTTGAAGAGATATTTGCATACCCATGTTCATAGCAGCATGGTAAAAATCACTAAAAGGTGGAAGCAACACAAATGTTCAATGACAAATAAGTGAATATGGGCCAAATGTGATATATATACACACACACACACATATACGGTGGAACATTATTCAGCCTTAGAAGAAAGGAGCCGACACAGGCTACAACATGAATGAACCTGGAGGACATCATGCTAAGTGAAATAAGCCAGTCACAGGAAGACAAATACTGTATGGTCCCACTTATGTGAGGTCTCTAGAGTAGTCAAATTCATAGAAACAAAAAGTAAAGTAGTGGTTTCCAGGGAGGGGAAAACGAGGAGTTGTTCAGTGGGTGAAGAGTTTAAGCTCTGCAAGATGGAAAATTCTAGAGATTGGTTGCACCACAATGTGTATGTGCTTAATGCCACTGGCCCGAACACATAGAAATGGTTGAGATGGTGATATTTATGTTACACGTTTTTTACCACAATAAAAATTTTTTTACATTACAGTTTGATAATACGCAGTGCTGAATAGTACATAGAGAAATAGGCACTTGCTCCCACCCTATAAACAGTCAATGGGACTTTCAACAAGTTGACTTTTTGTGGATGGTGGTTTGGCATTATCCACCACAATGAAAGGCAGAGGAGGGGGCGGGGATTGTCAGGGAGGAGGTCCATGAGGCCTGAATGAAGGATCAGAATATAATAGGACCCTAAGTTGGGAATGCAAGCTGGTGCAACCACTCTGGAAAACAGTATGGAGGTTTCTCAGAAAGTTGAAAATAGAGCTACCATACGATCCAGCAATTGCACTACTGGGTATTTACCCCAAAGATACAAATGTAGGGATCCGAAGAGGTACGTGCACCCGATGTTTATAGCAGCAATGTCCACAATAGCCAAACTGTGGAGAGAGCCAAGATGTCCATCGACAGATGAATGGATAAAGAAGATGTGGTATATATGTACAATGGAATATTATGCAGCCATTAAAAGGAATGAGATCTTGCCATTTGCAACGACGTGGATGGAACTGGAGGGTGTTATGCTGAGCGAAATAAGTCAACCAGAGAAAGACATGTATCATATGACCTCACTGATAGGAGGAATTCTTAATCTCAGGAAACAAACTGGGGGTTGCTGGAGTGGAGGGGAGTGGGAGGGATGGGGTGGCTGGGTGATAGACATTGGGGAGGGTATGTGCTATGGTGAGCATTGTGAATTGTGCAAGACTGTTGAATCACAGATCTGTACCTCTGAAACAAATAATACATTATATGTTAATAAAAAAAGAAGAAGAAGAAGATAGCAGGAGGGGAAGAATGAAGGGGGTAAATCAGAGGGGGAGATGAACCATGCGAGACGATGGACTCTGAAAAACAAACTGAGGGTTCTAGAGGGGAGGGGGGTGGGAGGATGGGTTAGCCTGGTGATGGGTATTAAAGAGGGCATGCTCTGCATGGAGCACTGGGTGTTATACACAAACAATGAATCATGGAACACTACATCAAAAAACTAATGATGTAATATATGGGGATTAACATAACAATAAAAAATTTAAAAAAAATAGGACCCTAAGAGTAGGAGCAGAGTCAGCTTCCAGAGACTGCCCAGGCTCTGCCCAGCGAGGACCATCTGCAGCCAACATTAGGAAATTGGGCGAAACCGCCCCTTGCCAGTCGAAGGCACACTGAACCTTGCCAGTGGTGAGGGCCTCTATTCGCTGTCTTTCTCCTGGCCATCAGGTAGAGGTCTCTTTCCTGTCACTTACTGGTCATCTGGGGGGTAGGACTGCCATCTACCTAGGCCCAGAGATTTTGCTGAGCCCTCTCTTTACCACCCATATTAGGCAGGGTTGGCTAACTAGCAAAAAAACCCTCAACATTTTAGTGGCTTAACACAGTCGAGCTTTATTTCTTTTTTATACAAAGTTCAATGCAGATTTTTTTGGTCGACCCGATCTCCTCCAAGCTAGGGATGCAGGTTTCTTCCACCCGGTGGCTTTGCCATGCCCTAAACCCTCCTCAGAGTCTTCTCCTGGAGCAGAGCTCTGCATTCAGCCAGCCGAGAGAGGGCAGGGAGAATTGCACGGACTGTTTTAGGAGCCAGGCTTGGCAGTGGCATCCATCACCACCACCTGCATCTTACTGGCAAGACGTGGTCACATGGCAGCACTTGGATGCAAGTCGTCCAAGAAAGGTAGTTTTCTTGTGCGGCCATAAAGAAAATGAGATCGTTGGTGAATATATCCCAGTGTGTCTGTCACAGTACCTTATGAGGAAAAACTCCTTTATAACAACCTAGAACACTTAAGCCCACTGGATCAGAGGTGGTGCCTGGGATACCTAAAGGGAGAGTGGTGATAAGTGAGACATCCCTTTGCTGCCCCCAGCACCCCCCATACTGGGTTGCGCTTATAGAGAACCATCTCAAGAAACTTCCATGCCGTCCCCAACTGCCACTTTTAATCACACACAAAAAAGCAAAGATGTCATTTCTACTCGGACAAAACCTATTTTGCTCCTCTTCCACCTACAGGAATTTAATTACTGAGACCACATTTCCCATCAGGTGCAGGGAACCCGTCAAACAACACTGCAGTGGCCAGAGGAACTGAAAAACAGGTCCCTTGCACCTGCTTGGCCCTTTCCATGGAGGAATTCCCACCAGTCCCGCCTGCCTAAATTCTACCCATCCACTGGGGGCACACACATCTCAAGACCTAAGGATCCTTCCCTTACTATTCAGCACATAGAGATCTTATCCCTTTCTGCCTTACAAAACAATAATTATTTTTGTTATCATCATTGGAGAATGGGTTATCATTTGTAGTGAATTCCACATCATCATGCAACAAGTATCTACTAAGCATACCAGGTTCCAGACTAAGGGATTCAAAGATAATAAAAGGGAAACAGCCTCCATGGAATATATGCCATCCAGTGAAGGAGGCAAATGAGCAGACTGTAAGGTGGAATGTTCTAGTACTTGCAGGCAGAAACAGTAGATGGCTGCAAGACGGCTTCCAACTATATCCATGGTTAGGTGGTTCATGTTCAAAGGGAGAAAGAAAAGAATAGTTTTTCTTTCCAAGAAGACCTGAGCAAACCTCTCCTCAGATCCCACTGATGCAAAATGGCTTAGGACTTCCTGTTCCTGAACCAGTCAATGACAGGGGAGCTACCATGAACGCGATAAAATAACTGCTTAGGCAAAATGCAAGGTAGAATGTCAGTCCCAATGACTCCTCCCTCTATAGTAGGCTTGGACCAGACTGTGAAAGTCTTGAATCTCAGCCTCAAAAATCTGTGTGTAAAATAACAGGCCTGGGAGCTATTGATTGTTTTTCAGTAGGGGAGGAGACAGAACCAAGTCCAAGGTGAAATTTTGGATGTTTCTACCTGAAATAACAAAGCAGAGGAGGGCCAATGTGGAAGAGTATGTGTCCACTGCCATCTTGTCTTTTCTTTCTCTCCACATCAACAACAGCTCCCAGGAAAGGAGCTGCTACACTCATTCACATCAGGTATAAATGACTGAGAAGGTACAATATCAGTGGGAATGGAAAAGAGAATTTTAACAGAAGAAACATTCCAGACAGGACGGGATGATTGTGGATAGGGAAAGAAAAATTAAAAATGATTCTGAGGTTGTGAATTGATGATGTAAACATGTAGTTCCATGAATAGAAATATGATCATCTAGGAGAGGCGGTGAGGTGATTTTGAGTCCACAAATCAGATGCAGGACTAATAGCAATGTTAATGGTAATAAAATGATGCTGATCATGAAAAAATGATGCTAATTAATAATAAAATTAGTATTCTCGAGCAATTAATATATGTCAGGCACCTAGTAGATATTTAGTGAGTACTTGTTCCTCTGATATATGTGTGTATTCATTTCTTCCTTACAACAATCCCATAGTTATCCCCACTTTGCAGAGGACGAAACAGGCTTGGAGTGGTAAAGTAAACAACCCAAGGTCATGTAACTGGTAAGTAGATAAGGTGGAATCAAACCCAGGCCATCTGACTTGGGACCCTATTCTTTCAGTCGTGATAACAATAGCTAACATTTCTTTATTTTTTTAAAGATTTTATTTATTTATTTGAGAGAGAGAGAGAGAACAAGCAGAGGGAGAGGGAGAAGCAGACTCCCCACTGAGCAGGGAGCCCGACGCAGGGCTCGATCCCAGGACTCGATCCCAGGACCCCGGGATCATGACCCGAGGCGAAGGCAGACACTTAACCAATTGAGCCACCCAGGCGCCCCAATGGCTAACGTTTATTAAGCATCTACTTTGCGACAGTACTTTATATACATTCTCTTTAGTCCTTAGGAGTCAACAATTAAAAAGGATAGTATTATCCCTGTTGTACGGATGTGCAACTTGAAGCACAGAAAGGGTGAGAGACTAGCCCTGAGTCACACAGCTAGTAAACGGCAAAGGTGGCATTCAGACTGCAGTAGGCAGAGCTCAAAAACATGCACCCTTTCTATGATACCACGAGAAAGGGAAATGCATCCTAGGACCACAGGATCTACATTCCTGGTCTTATCAATGAAATTTTATACTTCCAGCTGGGGGACCAAGCCTTACACTTTTGGGGCACACACCTGGTGGGGACCTGGCACATGGCTGCCTGGAACCAATAGAATTGTGAGGTCTCTGGGAATGTCTGCACTCAGGAAAAAGCTGCACTGCAGCGGGAGAATCCCAACCAACTGAGGCACGGAGTTCGAGGAGCTGGAGGGGTGGAGTGCTAACAGCGCAAGCTCGGGTGCAGACGGTCATGAGCCTAATTGCAGTCCTGTAACTCAGTGGGCGGGGGAGCCTTGGGCAAAGTGCTCCACCTCTGAGCTCCAATGTCCTCATCTGTAAAATGGGGCTAATAAGAGCCGGACCTCACCCTGGGGAGCTGTCTAACGGGGACTGCAGATGAAGCGAGGGAAACATGGGGCTCGTTGCCGAGCACAGAGCAAATGCAGATTACGAGGCAGTGATGTTGCTATGATTGTTGCTGTGATGGTGATTTCTGCAAGCGAAGGTGGAAGGCCAACAGTCGGAGCCTCTGGGGGAGGGATTCTGTTGCTTCTACTTCACGGCGTTCCTGCCCCTTTGAAGCCTCCACATGGCAGCTGCCTTGCCTTCCAAGTTTCACGGCAGGATCTCTCCAAACCAGACCACATTTCCCATCAGGTGCAAAGGAGGACAAGGAGCAGGCGGGCGGGCGGCGGCGGGGTGCTGGGATGAGGGGGTGGAGAAGGCCTGTCCACCCAAGGAGGCTTCTCCTAGGCCCTTCCCAGATCCCACCAGCTCCCAAGTGTGGCCCCAGGCCTGGCCCAGGCTGTGCTTTCTGCCCAGACACTTCGTTTGTGTTTCAAAATGTAGCTGACAGCCGGTGGCCGCTGGTTCCGGCTGTACGGCCCTGGCCAGGGCCCTGCAGCAGGTGCTTCCCTCTTGGCGCCGATGGGGAGCAGGAGGGTGGAGAGAGCCCAGCGGCCCCTGGAGGCCCTGGGACCCATGGCACAGGGCACTGGCTACCCCAGAGGGGTTTTCAGATCTTCTGGACCATGACCCTCAGCCTAGCGAGCCTAGAGCTAGGGGAGAAGCAACTTCCTCTCAGCAGCTAACATTTTTCAGAGGCTTCTAGAATCCTGTGAGTTCTCAAGTGCTTAGTCATGGAGCATTAGGGCTGGCAAAGCCTTAATCCGACCATCCCCTTTTATAGGTAAAGAAACTGAGGCCCAGAGGGGTGAAGTGACTAGTCTAAGGTGGCTCCATGAGGTAGGGTGTGGCTGGGGCAGGAACTCTTGCTGCAAACGGTTGCGAGCCTGGGGCATTTCCATTACTCCAAACCACAGAGCCCGCCCCAGCATTCTTACCTAAAAAGGGCTGGATCCTGAGATCCCGTTGGGACCTGAGACCCCAATCTACGGGCTACACACCTTTGAAAGAGGACTTGCCAAAAACGGATGTTGGGCAAAAATGATAGCAAAGAAAAATGTATTTTGACGAGGAAACATGCTCACCCTAGAGTGTGAAATGAAGAAGAAAGAGAGCTCCCCAAGCAGAATTGATCCTCAGTCCCCTTTGGGTAAGAAGCTCGCACACACATGTGCGCACACACAGAAAAAAGACTGGAAGGACGAGTAAAACAAACTTACTTCTGGGAGGCAGGCTTACGGGTGGTTTTTCACGTGTCCCTTCTTTTGTCCTACCCATAGTTCCTAAGTTTTCTACTTTGAGAGTGTTTATTTCTGTAACAACTGTTTTAAAAAGACACAAACTAAACAGACAAACGCCCGGGTCCCCAGTTACCCTCCCTCGGGCAGGCTCGCAGAAGCTACCAGAACAGACTGCACTCATTGCACAAGGTGTGGTGCTTTCCTTTCTGGTGAATTCTGAACAAGCTCAGACCTGAGGACAGGCAGCCCCAGCTGCGGTTCTGTGGCAGTGTGGGAACCGCAGCTCAGGGTCAGGGTACCCCTGGGTCTCCGGGGTGCCCTGGCGAGGAAGGGCCAGCTGGCGGGCTGAGGCAGAGGCCAGCCTGCGGTCTGACGTGTGGAGAACGGGGAAGGGCATGATGAAGGCCAGAGGGCCCTCTGAGGAACTCGCCCAGTCCCGGGCCACACCCTCCAGGAAACCTCGTGGTCCAGTTTCACCTTGCAGGCATGCACCTCTCACTCTCGGTTTCTGCCACTTGCCCTCTATGATGTCCTCAAGACCAAACCCCTTTTCTGGATCATTCCGTGATGCCATGTGAATCTCTCAAGCTTCTTGCGGAGTACAGCCCTGGGAATGGGGAGCCTCGTCACCAGTGCCACGTTGCTCAGTGAGGATTTGTTTAGATAGAAGCGTGGCCCCATGCCACATACCAAGTCAGGACTATGGCGCCTGCCTGTTGTCCTGGCTGGAACCTGTCTGAATATTGGCTGGTAGACGCTGCTTCCCCAGAGGGCCATCACATGTTGAAGGGGCACCTCTATTAGGACAGTGTCTCCTGTCCCATAAGGGTGGGTCTTACACTGTCTTCGTGTGGTGGTGACAAATGCAGAGAGAACCCAAGCCACCAGCTCTGAGGGCATCATGGAGCAGATGGGCAGAGCAGAGGACCTGAATCCCAGCTCTGCTCTCCCATCTGCTGTCACCTGGGCCGGTTACGGACCACCCCCCACCCCCGCCGCCCCGCACCCCCATTCCCCGCCAAGCCTCAGTTTCCTCGTGTGTAAAATGCGTCTCAGAGGTGCAGGCAGGATGAATTGACTCTAACCTCTGCATCCTGGGTCAGCATGTTACTGGCCTCAGGTACCTGGCCTGCCGCTTGTTTTTGTATGGTGAGAAAGGATTTTTTACATTTCTAAATGGCTGCAAAAGATTAAAAGGAGAGTAATATTTCACAATACAGGAAAATTATATGAAATGCAAATTTCAGAGTCCAGAAATAAAGTTTATTGGAACACAGCCACGTCTTTTTATTTACGTATTCCTGTGGCTGCCCTGTGCTGTAAGCCTTGGAGGTGAGTAGTCAAAACAGAGACCAGATGGCCCCCAAAGCCTCAAACAGTTACTAGCTGGCCCTTTATAGAAACAAGTTTGCTGAGCCCCGACCTGATGGTCTGGTGCATGGCAGAATGCTAGCAAGTGGGACCCTCCTTTCTCATCATCTTCTCACTTCTCTCGGCCAGGTATCTTTTGTCCTGTCCAAAGGATAAGGAGTATCAGTGTTTGGGGAAGAGGGGAAAGGAGGGGGGATCCCTCCTCACCAGGGATCATCAGGCTCCCCGAAGCTGGAAGACCATGTCACAGAGATCGGATCTTCATTCTGCCACCAACTGGCTGTGTGACCTGGGGAAGATCACTTCCTCTCTCCCAGCCTCAGTTTCCCTCACCTGTAAAATGGGATCCTGGTAACAATGTTTACACAGCACTTGCTGCAGGCCAGACATTGTTCTGGGGAAATTCCACTGAGATAAGAAACCTGATGCTTTTAGCGTTTTATGGCTATGTAAACTCTTTTCATCTTGAAGAAGAAGGGATAACGTTTCCAAATCTCTCCCTGATGGTGGCAGAGAGCGTGGCAGCGCCAGAATGGGGGGGAGACATTTGTGGGTGACAGCAAGCCCTTCCCAGATGGTTCGTGTTTCCTAGCTCTCTCGGAATAAGGGAGAAAGGACCACCTTGCTCCAAAGGCCAAAGCGATGTCTTATTCAGATCTGACCTCAGTGGACCCGTGATTGATAAACAGGAGTCGCCTTGCTCCTTCGGGGGTTGGAAGCTGGTGGCAAGTCTCCCACCTTGGGCAGATCGCTGAGGGACAGCCGATCCGTCAGCCAGGAGTGCTGGGCCTGGCCCTCTGCCCTTCCAGGCTGGATGAGGACACACCTTTTCTGTGGAAGGCTTTCCGGACCCGCCCTCCTCTCCTGTCCTCAGCGCTCCTTCCCGCCTCTCACTCCCACATTCGATTTGGACAAGGATTGAGCGTTAAGGGTTGAGGCAGGCTGTATCTTGCCTTTTTGTGATCCACATGAGGATATCTCGCCCATGTTACATACAGGCTCTCGAGTGGCAGGGAAGGTGGGGAGCCGGGACCTAAAGATGCGGCCTGCGTGGTAAGGGCAATGGCTGGAGCTCCATGGTCAAAATCCTCCACCACTTCCTGGCTGTGGGGCCTTGAGCAAGTCACTCAGCTTTTCTGTGCCTCTCTTACCTCGAGCGCAAACTGGGGAGAGCACATGGGTCATAGGGTTATTGTGAGCATTCGGTGGGATGTTATATGCAAAAAGCCTGCAGTAGGGCCTGGCATCTATTAAGTGCTCAGCATGTATTATCAATGCGTCATTATTATTTCTCTCCCACCCGGCAGTTACTTTAGCTTAAGGAACCTCAAGAGCATGGCAAAGGCCTTTGCCCCATGCTTCTATAACATCTGCACCATAATGTGTCCTTGATTTAACCTATGGGGTAACCCTGAGGGCCTACGAAGTGCCTGGCACTGGTTTAGCCCTGGAGAATGTAAGGATCTCATAGTCAGGGGGAGTCTGACCAGTAGACAGACATATAAACAGATCCATGCGTTGAACCGGGCCGGCGCCTGAGTGCTTTGAGACCTATGGGCCATTAGAGGGATCCTCCCACTCTATGATGCGAGGTGGAGGAGGGGGCAAGCAAGGGGCAGGGAGGACCCACCAAAGGAGATAAACTTGAACTGGGTCCTGAGTCTTACATAGGCCTGAGGAGGAGCAGGAAGACCACGGCGGGCAGCAGAAACTCTGGTGGAAAGACATAGCCCAGAAGCCACCTTCATGAGCCTCCTTAAAGATCCACCATGGTGCCAAGCAGTACTTAGGTGCTAGTCCATGGGGGAAGCATGAAAGTTCCTTTTAGCATCTAACATCGAAGCCATGGCTGCTAGGACTGGGCAGGAAGAGGGAAACCCTGCAAATGCCCCAGGTGGAAAGGAAGAAGGGAAAGCGAAAGTGGGGGTGGGGGTGGGGCGAGACCAGGCCTCACTTCCCCAAGGGATGCTTCAGGGCGACTCCACCCCGAACCCAGGGGACAGGCTACTGACGGCCAAGGAGGCCCCGGGAGAGCTAAAAGGCCAAACTTGTAGTGATAAAGCCAATCTTCCCAAACTCCTCACAGAGGGAAAGGAACCAGCTGGCTTGATGGAGGAAAAAGGAGAACTAGTCCAGGGAGATGTCATCCCTGCAGGTTTTAGCCTGGGAATTCCTTCTTGAAGCCTCTGATCACGGGGGAAAACACCACTATTTGCTCTTGTAAGAGCTGGAGAGAACAGGTGGTGGGCCTCATGTAACATGTATGGTTGCCCCGATGCCTGCCATCCAGCACGTCCTCCTCACCTCTCCTCCCTCCCGCCTGGGTGAGGCTTCAGCTCAGTGCTGCTTACCCCCGGCAGCCTGCAGGTCTCCACACCCAGGGCAGGACAAGGCTCTGGAGAGGAGACAGCTCTCTCCTGGGAAGCAGAAGCCCTGGCCCCTCGTCCAATCTTCGCCCTTAACCAGCAGTCTGGCCCTGGGCAAATGTCTACCCTCCTGGCCTTCTGTTTCTGTATCCAAAAGATGAAACCACACACTTGCTTTCCCTTAGAGTTTGCTGGAAAAGAATGATGTGAAAACACATTGAGGTGCTTTAACTGTGAATGATTGTGTTTCCTGACTCCTTCCCTGAGTGTGAAGTCTCTGGGGGTGAGGAATTTTTCTGGTTCACGGTTGCATCCCAACACTGAGTGCACTTAACATGTTTGGGGGTGGTTCCGCCTGAAATGACAGGACTGAGGGGGAAGTGATTTCAGGCCTCCCCCCAAGCTGCTCCAGCCTTGTGGTCACCTGTAACTGCAAAAACTATCAGAGGAATCCCCAGGGCAACAATGCAGTGACAAGGAACATGTACCCTCTTCCTCTGTGTACTCTGCCCCCCTGGACCAATTGATGTAATTGACTCCCCATAGTCACTTTGCCTTCTTCTGGATTGACAGAAGTCCAGTTTAGTCTGAGTTGGTGAAACCAAAACTACATTTCTTACCACCGCTGTATCTAGAATAGCCATGGGACACAGTCATGGCCAAAAAGATAAGAATGTGTTGGATTCAGATTCTGGAAAACATCCAATAGGTTCATCTGGTGTTTTGCCATGTGCCCTTCATCTTCTTACTGCCTGGAATGTAGAATTGATGTTGGAACTTTAAGAACCATTTTGGAACCACGAGGACATGATCCATATGCTAAGAACGATTGAGTAAGGCCCTGGTGGCATCTTAGAGCTGCCATATAACCCCGGACCACCTACTTCTGGAAATATAACCTTCCCAGTTATTAAACCTGCTGTTTTCTTCCCCCTGGAAAGAGGTTAGGGTGGGGGAGTGGAGGCTCCTATTTGTAGACAAGCACAATTATAACCAATACACCCTTCCTTCCAAAGACTAGGTCAGTGCCACCTTGGGCATCCTCTAAGACTCCACAAAGAACTTAACACGCTACACTGTGAGACCCAGTTACTCATATACAATCCCCACCAGACTGCAAGCTCAGGGAAGGCAGGGTCTCCCACCATTCTGTGTTGATCACGAGTTCATCCCCAGAGCATGACAATTCCTGGCGAATGTTAGCTTCTTTATATGGTTTTCTTGAATCAGTGAATGCAAGAACACTGTAATTCTGATTCCAGGAGATGTAGCTAACTTGCCTTAGACCTAGGAACCATTATGTCTGGCCAATTTTGAAACCTCTGTTGACACATCTTTGAAAAAGTCAGCTCTTAAAACGGTTTGCCTAAAATACCAAAAGCTTCATAAAAAACTCCCAGCCTCCCACAGAACCATTGCTTTTCCTAACCACCCACAGCCCCTCGTGGCTGCCCCCAGCTTGCCATTATATGACCCAGAAGGCAACTCACACAAATGCTCTGGCAGATTCCGAGGCCAAGTGATTATCACAGTTGAGAGACAGCACATCCCGCCACAAGCAGAGAGCTTGCCTGAATGTACATAAATGTGTATATGGAAACCTTCACAGACATATTTGTCAGGTTGCTTTCCTATCTTAAACATCTCAGTTATTTCTAGACTTGTACGGTTACTTTCTCCATGACTTCCGGAAGGTTCTGACAGTCTCCTCCTCCTGTTTCTTTTATTATGACTCTGTCTTCAAAACCTGCTATTTTTACTATGTCTCCAAAACACTCACACTTTTTCTGTATCCAAGTTATCCAACTTAAATATCCAACTGTATAACTTCTGCATCTTCCTTCTTTTTGAAAAGCATGGGAAGTCCATATATTAATAATGAGAATGCAAAGTCCATCTATTTCCAAACTGGAGTTCATCTGTTCAAGATGTTTGCTGACGGTCACTTGAAGAAAATCACAGATGATGCAACAGGGCTGCCTGCCAGTGACCTCTTGGTTTCTTCTTTCTGGGTTCACACCATCCCAGGAAGTCCAGGGGGCCACATAACCTGAGATCCTCACTCTTCTTCATCAGTCAGCTGAATGGGAAGAGCTCCAAAGACTTGGAGGAGGATGGAGCCACAGACGGAAGTAGCTTGGGCTTCTTGAGTGGCTACATGAAGCAGAGAGCTGTAGATCTGCACTAGGCTGTCACAGACACGAAATAAATTTAATGGTACCAAACCAGTACTTTGGCAATGTATCTCTGATAACAGCCAGCACTATTTATATATTACTCTTCACTTATCGGTAACCCTTTTTTTTGTGTCTGTGTGCTAAAATGCTGTCACAGTTTACTTTGTACTAGAGCTACTTACAATCCATGACTCTACTGAATGTAAGTGTTTAGATCAATGGTTCTCAATAGAAGTAACTGGGGAGGCTTTTGAAATCTCCCAGCACCTGGGCCTCCCCCCAAGAGGTTGTGATTCAAATTGTTGGTGGAAGGACTCAACCTTTGCTTTTTTTGGAAGAGCATCCCAGCTGATTCTAAAGGACAGCCAGAGTTAAGATCCACAGTTCTAGGGTAGGGGTTCTCAAACTTGAGTGTGCATCAGAATGTGTGAGAGACTTGTGCAAACATGGCTTTCTGGGCTTGCTCCCCCTGCCCCCCAACCCACCCTGGGTTTCTGATCCAGCAGGCCTGGGGTACAGCCTGGGAATTTTTATTTCTAATGTGTTCCCCCATGAGGTGGATGCTGCTGGTTCAGGGACCCCACTCTGAGAACTACTGGTGTAGATTTGTAAATCCTCATCAATAACAACAACCATCACGGGTATCATACTTAGCAAATGCTAGCCGCTAGTAGTTGAGTGCATGATTCAGTTGACGATGAAGACACACAGGCCTTTAAACTTGATAAAGTGACCCTTCTTACTTTGTGTTTCAATAGGCTGAGTTTGCTTAATTGTGCAATCCAACCAGAGCACTGTATAGGGACAAGAAGAAGAAAGAATGTTTGGGCAAGAGAGAAGGTAATGCTCGGTTTTGAGCTGGTATGTGGAAGTGAATGTGTAAGTACCTTGTATAGACATGGCACCATGTTGATCTCTCCCTATTTTTATTCTTTAGTTAACAGGAGTTTTCCAGAAGAGGGAGGACTTCTAGACATCTGTGACTGTGAGCAGTAGAAGGAGATGGAGGAAGGAGTGTATGCAGGAGGAATGACCTAAAATATCAACACACACACACACACACACACACGCACACACATTGAATTTATAGGGGAAGTGGGAGAATCCGATTTGGTATCTCAAGGAAGCACAGAATAAATGGTAGTTGAAGTAAGGAGCCTGATGACCTTTTGTAACTCCTCAATCATCTGGAGCTCCTCCTTTTCCCCAAACAGGAAAACAGAACCCCTAGCAGTGGTCTACGTAGAACACATGCCATAGCCTACAGTCTTCCACACAGACAGACCTCATTAGCCAATAATTCCCTGGTTGCGATATATATACATACACATATACATACATATACACACAGGCACATATATGATATAAACAATCCTCATGGTAATAAAGCTTTTTAAATTGAGTGGAACGGACAACTTTGCACTTAGCATGGCTACCACTATTTGTTTTACCCTTATTAGCTCCACTACTCAATCTAATAATTACTTTTATAAGACATTATATACTTGCAAAGAGCTATCAGTGAAAACATCCTTCTTACTTGACGGTACTTATTTGCAAAATACAGACATTGATTCTGGCTAGTATAGGAAAGAAAGAAAGGAAGGAAGGAAGGAAGGAAGAAAGAAAGAAAGAAAGAAAGAAAGAAAGAAAGAAAGAAAGAAAGAAA